>NC_134410.1:132098586-132398586 GCF_038048845.1 Mixophyes fleayi | reverse complement strand
TAATATAACGGGGGACGGAGTATGTTATATCTCTGGTGTAGTAGTGTTAGTGGCTGCTCTATATGTTCATTATGGGGAAGACGTTTAGAGACCGTTTTGTGAGATCTGACAGCAAAGATTGGGAATGGTTTGTGATCTCCCACCTTCAGATCACTTTACACGTCCCCCTGCAACTTTTTATTGTGACGGTTTATTTATGTAGCACCGCCATATTACGCAGAGCAGTACAAAGAATATTTAACCAACAAGACAGCTCTGCTTGATTATATAAACACATGGCTGAAAAACATAAATGAGCGGTAGAAAGCCAAGTTGCCGGAGTGCGCATACAGGCGTATAAACTACACACACCTGAGGGTGGGAAAACACATTGAAATGTATCTCTTAAAGTAAGACGGGATCAGGTAATGGGCAGCTCTGAAGCTGAGGTCATTGTACTTTCTACATGGACAGTTTAATGACAGACCTGCAGTGTCCCCCGAGACAGAGCAGAGACATGGGATCTGTCACCCCTGTAGTGGCAGGTAGACAGCGGAGTGTGACACCAGCTCTAGCTGGCACCGTGTCCCTGGCAGCAGGATTTAACACTCTCCTAAGACCTGGCTGCTTCTAATTAGCAATTGTGATGCTTCACTGTCTCACATCTGCCAGAGGTCCTAACGTCATCCTTGGTTACCTTCTCTGAATCAGATTCTGTGTTTGTCTGGCAGCTGCACTGATCCTTATATACAGTGCGTTTTATGTGGACTCTCTACGTCCCGGCCTACAATTGTTAATCACTTACAAACATGTTGATTTTTTCTAGTTCCTGTGCTGATGATTTGAGCAGGTTACAAACTGGCTGTAACTTGTTTTCTACCATTGTACTACATTACAGCCTCTGTCATCATCATCATCATCATCATCATTTATTTATATAGCGCCAACATATTCCGTAGCGCTTTACAATTGGGGACAAACATAATAAACTAATAAACAAACTGGGTAAAACAGACAAAGAGGTGAGAGGACCCTGCTCGCAAGCTTACAATCTATGGGACAATGGGAGATTGACACATGAGGCTAAGTCTTCATTTTGCATCTTGGCCCAGCCAGACTGCAAAGGTAAAAGTGACTCATAAGCTAAATGATCATGTCACACAACAATGTTGGTCAGGGGGTAGTTGTCTTGTGTGAAATTGTGTAACAGGCAGTAACAGGCTAAAGGTAGTGAGGTTAGGAGGGTGGTTGAGGAATATTATAAGCTTGTCTGAATAGGTAGGTTTTCAGAGAACGCTTGAAAGTTTGTAGACCAGAGGAGAGTCTTATTGTGCGAGGGCGAGAGTTCCATAGAGTGGGTGCAGCCCGAAAAAAGTCCTGTAACCGGGAATGGGAGGATGTAATGAGGGTGGATGAGAGACGCAGATCTTGTGTAGAACGGAGTTGCCGAGTTGGGAGATATTTTGAGACAAGAGAGGAGATGTATGTTGGTACAGCTTTGTTGATGTCCTTGTAGGTTAGTAAAAGTATTTTATATTGGATTCGGTAGAAGACAGGCAGCATATCACTAAATCACCATATCACTAAAATACAGCCATGTTGTACGGTGTTTACATACCTGTGTAATATGACAGATGTGTTATCCCCAGTTGTGGGGCTTTTATGACGCTCTCTCTCTTGTTTGATGAGAGAAGCTTTAATTACAGTCATATTAAAAACAAGGGAAATACCCAGCAAAGTAGGAATCATATCATCCTCTCTCCCGCAATAATATGGATACCAAAATCTCTGCCTATATTCTAGCAGTAAGCAATCAAAGGCGATAAATATTAACCCCTTATTAATTTGTGATAAATCTCTTCTGTTGGGGTTTCCTGTCCTTGAGGGTTTCATACATTTAGTAAAGATAATCTTGTTACCCAGCTGAATTATATTTGCTTTAGTTGCCCAATGTTGTTTCCTTTCTCACAATTTAGATTAATACGCAACATTATTACACAAGTTATATGGGGGGAACCAAATCACATCTCAGATATAATACTTCCCAAAACGTAACCTCAATGGCTGGATCGGCACCTCCCAACATTAATCTGTTCTTCCTCATTGCATATCCGGCACTTATCAATGGCTGCAGCCTTTGTTGTGGGATCTCGTTGAATACTCGCTGGTACTCTGGTAATGTAATGCTCACCGGTACATAAAACTACCACGCTAACTGGAACAGAGTGTAGGGTACGGGGAGGATCTCTCCGACCTCTACACCCATTGGTGAGAACGCCGTGGTATCACTATCCTCGGACATATAGCTACAAAAATAAATATATAGCCCAAGTGTCTAGTATTGAGGACATCGATCATCTGAAGGCAAAACACATTTACTTTATGTGGCCTCTATGTGGCTGACTGCAGACTGATTGAACAAACATTAATGGCAGGATGAGCTAACACGTGATAGATATATATATATATATATATATATATATATATATATATATATATATTACAGTGTTATATACACAAGTGTCTGACAGGTGATTCCCCCCCACCCACAAGCTGTCTCTTCTTATCCTGATTCATATTTAGCACAATTGTCACGTGCGATGTTCTGCGCATCACTGAACTTGGCCAGGCCCTGGAGACCCCCGGCTAAGACATCTCCTCAGTGGAGACCCCGGTAAACAAAGAATTGTCTTTGCATAAAATGACTCATTCCCACAGACGGAGTCATCCCAAGTTTGATTTGGATTTGTGAATCTTGGACACACCCGCACACGGCTATATACTGTACATTTACCACTTGCTCCTGTAAAGAATTAATGAACTTACGTTGACAGGTTGTAATGTGTACTGGAGTCTGTAATTCTCTGGTAACGGAGACTCTGACCTCACCCACTGCTGTCATTCTTTATTTTTCTGTTACTTTTGCTCAGTCATTTTGTTAATAAATTTTATTTAAAATTTGTAATAAAAAAAGTCTCAACGTTTTCAGTAAAAATAAACAGTTCTAAAAAGCACTCAATTAAAATAAAATGAATGGCTTATTTGCCCGGTTATTGGGTAAGCTGTAGATTTGATAGGCTGGTGTCATTTCAGTTCGAGGAGCTGGTGTACCTGTGGATGGAGCGCCAGAAATCAGGAGGCAACTACAGCAGACACAGAGCCCAAACAGAGAAGCACGTGGTCCTGTGCGTCAGCTCCCTGAAGATCGACCTCCTCATGGACTTCCTCAACGAGTTCTACGCACATCCGCGGCTGCAGGTACCGTGATTGGCTCTTACTGACTGCTCCTAGATCCTGTGAACAGTCGCTCGGGTGGATCTTCATTGGGCAGCTCCTAAAGGAAATCTGCCGTTGAAAATATATGTATTTGTTCTTACGATGAACCCTGTTGTAGGAGAAAATGCCCAGACCTTTACCCTTCTGCTATAAGATGTGATGTTCATACACGGGCCCTGGGATCAGTCCTCATTAATTACTACATTTATTTCTCATCGTCTGTTCCAGGATTATTACGTGGTTATCCTCTGTCCAACAGAAATGGACATTCAGGTGCGACGGGTTCTGCAGATTCCACTGTGGTCCCAGCGGGTCATCTATCTCCAGGGGTCAGCACTCAAAGACCAAGACCTCATGAGGGCCAAGTGAGTGCAGTTATACCATGTGCCTAGTGTCTCCCTCTAGTGGTGGGTGATAGAAACTCACTTATGGAACATGCAAGTGGGTAGGAGGTGTCAGATTTTTTGAAGCCCCATTTGTTGGATCCCCAACCATCCATTAGACAGACCTCTCACCCATCAACATTGTCCACCCTCAGCCCCTCCAACATCATTGTACTCTGTGTGGGTATTACCAGAACTAATAAAGAGAGACATGTCCTATTGCTAAGTGTGTTTTATCTTCCCTTTATTCAGTAAAACGCGTGGAGAGGTTATTCTCCTCAAACACTTTATATCTCTGCGTATTTACATCTGCTTTGTTCCGCGTATATTTTGTTTACAAAAATACAACCACTGCCCTCGTGGCCAATTTATAATGAACAGTTATAAAACACTTCTTGGCAAACGATAACATTTGAACAATGTATCTCTCAGACATGGGAGTACCAGCAGGAAGTTCTGTACAGTCCATATGTTCTATGGAAGAGAAAGATTTCAGTAGAACTCCGTATAATATCCCTTTAGGGTTGTGTTCATAGGGATTTCCTATGCATGACATTGTGCTTTACAGACCACAAGTCAGCGACTTGGAACTATGGCAGCATCTGCTCATGTGACCGCTAAGTCGTACATGTACATACATGAAACATCTGGATCATACAGAACACAGTGTGGGAGACTGACCACATACACAGTTACCATCCACCCCGCTCCCCATCTGATCCTTGTGGGCTCAGACACTGCCGTTTGTGGCTAATCGGCTCTAAGGCTGCCTAATCGTCTGTTAGCATTACAGGGTGTGCGGACCCTCAGCCGAGCTCTTCTGACCACGCAAATGAATCTAAGACACCACAGATCATCCTCTACCAAAATATTATAATATATAGTAAGAAATAATACTACTAAAATAAGATGGGTGGCACAACATTGTGTTATAATAAGCAGATAATGACTCCCCAAGACGTGGCCCGGCTCACAGATCAGACTTATACAATGTAATCTCGTTGTAGCGCGATGTAACACTGACGTGTGGCCCATTTAATGCTCTCTGTTACAGGATGGACGACGCAGAAGCTTGTTTTATCCTCAGCAGCCGGAATGAAGTGGATCGTACGGCGGCCGTAAGACCCCAACTTTTACTTTATCATAAACCGCTTTTATATTTTTATTTTGTTTCATTTTTGGACTTAAAATCCTCTTCCCTTCCCCCTGTCTCCTCCTTATATGAGGCTGCAGAGTGTCTGATACCAGGTTTAAGACAAATGAATGAGAGGCCATTGCAGAGATTGGGGGTGATGGGGATGGTATAGAAAATAAAAACCTAAATAAATAAATAAATACGCTCAGCATTTTTCAGCAGATTTTGCTGTAAGGTGACTTCTGGTTCAGTAGCAGAGCTGACACTTTAGAGGCAGAAGTCGTTGCACATCGTCTGTATTGTCTGCTGTCATGGAAGGAAAGCGCTGAAACTGGCAGCATTATGGCTGTTTCTGCCCATGTGTGAGAAGGAGACTCTGCAGCAGGGCCGTAACGAGGGTGGTGCGGGCGGTGCCGTCGCCCAGGGCGCAAGGTCAAGGGGGCGCAGCAGCCGCCCACTACCTGCCTCCATACCTTCAGCCCTTAAGTTCCGCTTAAGGGCTGAAGAGAGAAAGAGAGAGACTAACTTACAAGAGCTTGGTGCTTCTGCCCTTAAGTTCCGCAGTGGAACGCACATGTATTCTACTGTGGGCAGAAGCACCAAGCTCTTGTAGTTTAGTTTCTCTCTCTCTCCTTTCATAATATTAAAACAAATTCAACTACATCTACCAGCAATGTTTGTTTGAGAGACAAGGATAACACATTTTTTCTCACAATATATTAAAGTCACTTAAACCTACACATACTGCAGTATTTGACTTACATTGTGCCATTATACGAATAAGACAGACAATTTACTATCACAATTCCAATTAAGTATATGTGAACCCCCCCTTAAATTCATTACCAGTACACCTTATGTAAAATAAATATATACTTTTTCCTCTACATAAAACAACTAAACTTATGCAGCGCTGTACAGAGAACTCATTTACATCACTCCCTGCCCCATTGGGGCTTACAGTCTACAATTCCTTAACACACAGACACAGTTTTGCTGTTCTTATTTGAGTATTAAGTGCATAAAATAATAGAATACCTATCGCTATATATTTTTTGCATACTTTAAATGGTCATTAGGGCAGAGAGCTGGCTGTTAATTTATTGGAATCCCACCACTGTGTGTATATGTGTACATCTTTTTATATATATATATATATATATATATATATATATATATATATATATATATATATATAAATATTCCAGCTGACACTCTGTCTTGTGAATGGCCAAGCCCCATATATTAAACAGTATGATGCACACAGTATATGTGATAGACTCCAGTTACTTAGAATGAATGAATGTTGTGTAAGGAGAATTAACCTCCAGCATCTCAGAGTAAACAATACAAATGTGTTATCCAGTAATGGAGGCAGCGTGCACTAGAGGAGATTACTTCTATAAGAATATAAAATATTTCCTCATCCAGTGATGTCGTCCTCGTTCCCATCAGGGACTAATTCACAGACGGTCACTATTCCTCTGATAGGACCAGCAGACTCCGTACTGTATTATATTGGATCTGTGTGTGTTCAGGTCTCTCAGGAGGAGCCGATATTACAGATCTATCAGCGCTGTCAGTGCCTCATTATAGGACACTCCTGACGCAGCCAATGAAATCAGCGACAGCCCTGACCCAGCCAATGAAGTCAGTGACAGCCCTGACCCAGCCAATGAAGTCAGTGACAGCCCTGACCCAGCCAATGAAGTCAGTGACAGCCCTGACCCAGCCAATGAAGTCAGTGACACTCCTTCAGAGTACTGCTGTTTACAGGAATATTCACCTCATTCTAGGAACAGGAGGACGAGAGGGAGGTGACAATATTGTATGGATAAACTTCTACATTGTTTACCTGACTTCATAGATTAAGCTGCTGTGGAACTACAAGTCCCAGCATATCCTGTGAGCATGCTGCCCTTCTCTGCTGTCTTCTGAGTGTGATAATATGTACAGTGTCTATGAATGCATGGAATCGTCTGTCTCGTTGATGTAACGTTACGGTTAGGACCTTTCCCCTCTTGTGTCTTTAGGACCATCAAACCATCCTCAGAGCCTGGGCAGTAAAAGATTTTGCCCCCAACTGCCCCCTCTATGTCCAGATCCTGAAGCCTGAAAACAAGTTCCATGTGAAATTTGCAGGTAAGTTGTACGGTCGCTTCTCTGTTGGTCAAACTTTGCAGTGAATGATCACACGATTCAAGATGGCCGACTCCGAGCTATAGTCCATCTGGTGAAATTTTTGGAGGATGAAGATAGCTGTGGCCTTAGTCTGAAATAGATTGTCATCACATAGAAACACAGCAATTTGTAACATAATGTAAAGCTTTCCATACAATGACAGGACATATTTGGCATTGCACCCGTTAGTCTAGCTGCATCCATCTCTATGTTGAGCAGAGTGTCTATCTCATCTGCTAATACGTTTGCTTAAAGTGCACCCGACATTTATACACAGTGGACGCGGCCATTTGTGGGCTGTACCAATGTTCACCAGAATGTAGTTTATCATTTACGTGGAACCATGAGTGTAATCCTCCATCACCGTGGCCCCAGAGCGAAATTTGGGGGTGGGCGGTGATGTTGGTCAATTGGTTCTGTGACCCCAGCTCTGCTCTCTGTAACTAAATGCCCAAACGGGTCTACATGACACCCCCCCCCCCATACATGCTCCGCAGAGTGGGTACCTCTGGCGTGGAGGGTCCAGCCTCACCACACCATGCTCCCCGCCTCACAGCTGGGCCCCAAGTACCGCCCCTGAGACCAGCACCTCATGAATATTCATCTCCAGGTGACTCTGATGTCGGTGCTGGAACTGAATGTTAGTTCAGCCCACAGGATGCCCCCCACCATGTGTCAGCAGCTCTATTAGGGGGTCTGTAGATTTACTGCGCTATAAATACTGTGCAGGCTGCACATCAGATCTTCCATGTGATATGTCATTATAGTACAGGAAATAAATGTCTTATTTACTGTGATTTCAGTGTTTGATGTTTATTTGCAGATCACGTGGTTTGTGAAGAGGAGTTTAAATACGCGATGCTGGCGCTGAACTGCGTGTGTCCCGCTACCTCCACCCTCATCACACTTCTGGTGCACACCTCCAGGGGGCAGTAAGTTCTTACAGTGATGGTACATGACGGCGTCCCCCTGTTCTAGTACGTGACCGCGTCCCCTGGTTCTGGTACGTGACCGCGTCCCCTGGTTCTGGTACGTGACGGCGTCCCCCGGTTCTGGTACGTGACGGCGTCCCCCTGTTCTAGTACGTGACCGCGTCCCCCTGTTCTAGTACGTGACCGCGTCCCCCTGTTCTAGTACGTGACCGCGTCCCCCTGTTCTAGTACGTGACGGCGTCCCCTGGTTCTGGTACGTGACGGCGTCCCCCTGTTCTAGTAAGTGACGGCGTCCCCCGGTTCTGGTACGTGACGGCGTCCCCTGGTTCTGGTACGTGACGGCGTCCCCCGGTTCTAGTACGTGACGACGTCCCCCGGTTCTGGTACGTGACGACGTCCCCCGGTTCTGGTACGTGACGGCGTCCCCCGGTTCTGGTACGTGACGGCGTCCCCCGGTTCTAGTACGTGACCGCGTCCCCCGGTTCTGGTACGTGACGACGTCCCCCGGTTCTGGTACGTGACGGCGTCCCCCGGTTCTGGTACGTGACGGCGTCCCCCGGTTCTGGTACGTGACGACGTCCCCCGGTTCTAGTACGTGACCTTGTAGCGGTTTGTGTATATGACCGTGTGCTTGTTACACAGAGACCCCCGCCATCTCTAATCCCAAGGGGTCCATAAAATCTCAGCGTTCCAGAGGAGTGAATTGGAATCACATTATTATCCGTTACCGATGTGGGCTGTATCCTGCGTTCATTAGAGACGTTCCGTTATGTAACTTTGTTGTGGGGGATAAGCTAGACAACAGCAGACGGGGGATCAGGCTGAGAATCTGCCACAGGGCCCGTAGTTACCACTGGACAAGGCCGTCTAAGACGCCCCACCAATCTGTCTGACGATTTGTTTGTACCTGAGGGGAAGTAAAGAGGGGTTATCTCCCAGCACGTAATGCGATTATAATTAATTTTGGGGGTTTTTAACCATTGATGTTGAGATGCTCAATTTCACCCACTGGGTGGCGCTCTAACCAATAGGGACTTGCAGAAGTCACCCAGCATCACGACCTCTAGGCTTCTTATCAGGGCTCCCTACAGTAACTAGGGATTCGCTTCCACCAAGTTACACTAATGATACTGTGGTGTTATCTGACGGTTTTGGCACCTCATGGGTAAATGCACCTTCTATTATAAGGGCAAAGGGTTTTCTCTATGGGTTATTTTCAGCGAATTCTTTTAATGTAAACAATTAATTTTTCATACACTAAATTTTAAATATTGCATATATGGATATTACTTTGTACAATACATCCACACAGCCAGCGCACTGCAACTGACCTAGAAATCCAGGTCTCCGCAAAGTATATTTCAAGCTGAATTAAGTTCACAGTATCCATAAATATTTAATTACACGTACGCATTGGTGTATGTAATGGGATTTTAGGCGACATCTGACTGTAACTGCATTGTCTCATGGAAGGTTTTAGACTATTGTCAGAAATTAGGTAAACGCCGGCACGTGCAAGCTTGTTCTGTTCTGCATCAATTTCTCATGTTCCGGTGTTCCCGTCGTGTCCACTGGCATTTTTATAAACACCTTTTCTTTCTTCGTCCCAGAGATTCATGGCAGTAGTGATCTTTACTCCTCCAGAATGCTGCTGAATCTTGTCTCCTGTGTCACTGATATTAGTGACGGACTGGCCGTTTTTGATTTTTTTTTTGTAATTCTTTATTTTAATTGTTCAAAACACAGTTGCAACAATGCAATAAATCTGACTCCAATATAATCAGTATAAGGGGCATAGACATAACACAAACAAACGGTCACACAATGTCACAGAGCCGGAGGAACGGCTTTTGTTCTGCACCGCTACATTATTCTGCATTTTACATTGCACCACTCAGAGAATACCGATTGACCTTGCAGTATCTTCTGTTTCTCATCATTTTTAAATGAAACACTGTGATGTGACATTTGCCCCGGCTATTAAATAAAACATTATATGAAGCTATAGTCCCTTATTCTGGTAACTCAGGTGCATCAAACAGTTAACAATTCGACTCAAAGATTTCCAGACAGGATCTGTCTTGGGAACATCCGGAAACATGGGAGCCCCATCCTTTCTGGACTAATTGTTTCCTTAGTAAATTAACTTTGTTAAATAGTAATCTCAGCAAAACATTTCCACCAGGTAGGAGACGAATAGCCAATTGCTGGTTAATGTGAAGCTTTAGGCTTCTGTGCGCTGCCACTCCTCTTTATACCATTCTGCATAGATACATGTGTTATTCCATCTTATCGTCACAGCATTTTAGACATGTCGACTTTTAGCACAGGAATGGAACAGATTAGCATGCTGGGCACACTTGGTGAACTATAAACTATTAGTTTTCTCAGACATACACAGGTTTTACTATAGGTTTGTTTCTAATGTTTGGTTCACCTGATCTTTGTAAGTTCCTGTCACCTCTTGTGTTCGTAGGGAAGGTCAGCAATCACCGGAGCAGTGGCAGAGGATGTATGGGCGATGTTCCGGCAATGAAGTATATCATATCCGCATGGGAGACAGCAAATTCTTCATGGAGTATGCGGGGAAGAGTTTCACATTTGCTGCTTTCCATGCACACAAGAAGTAAGACCTTTTATCTGGGTGTGCTAATCTGCTTCCTCATTAGATGTTACAAGGGAAATGTACCTTTTTTGAAAGCTAAACATTGAAGCTCTTGCTCAGAAGAGCTGCCCCCATCGCTAACAGGTATTGCCCAAGTTTGTCAATATTAGGAGTGTGAATTGTCATTTGTGGATTTCTGAAGGCAGTGTTGCTATCTCTGTTTATTGTGATTGACTGAAAAAGCAGGTCTGACAAGACTTTACGTTTAGCTAATGAAGGTTTCCCTTTAATTCACAGATTAGACAAGATGAACTATTATCATTAGTAAACAGTAGTGTGGTCTGATGGCTGGCGCAGTATGGCAGAGCGTTGGCAAATAACTGCGATGTCTGATAATAATCTAATGCTAATCGATCAGATCATTATCGTGTGCGTTGATGGCTGCTGTCAGCCTTTGTGCTCATACTAAAAGCAATCCTGCTACTCGGCCTGAGGAGAGACTACCAACGTGGCCTAATTGGACACTGATCCTGGAGCTCACCCAGTGCGGCCATAGACCCCTGGTATAATATATGAGCCAAGGCCCCTCTTGTAACTCACGTGTAACAGTTACTTTACCCCACGCTCTGGGGTAAATCTCCTCTGGGATTTGCTCTTTGTTGTCTTCCCTCCTGATGCCAGTTCTGGGTACACATGGCAGGTAGGGGCCCCAGTCCTGTCCTTGGGGCCCTTGGGCTTGGTAGCAGTAGCTGCCGCTGATTAGTAATATATAAATGGAGTGATTCTAGGAATAACACTCTCTGACAGCAGTAAGAGCGGCAGCCGATGTCACTCTCTGTGCGGACGTCACGTCTGTGACGTGTGATGGATCTGGTTGTGTTACAGGTACGGCGTGTGTCTGATCGGGGTGAGGAGAGAGGACAATAAGAGCATCTTACTGAACCCGGGGCCCCGACATATCATGGCCAGCTCCGACACCTGCTTCTACATCAACATCACCAAGGAGGAAAATTCAGCTTTTATCTTCAAACAAGAAGAGAAGCAGAAGAGGAAGGGGCGAGGAATATGGGGCGAGCCGTCCCGGCTGCCTGTCCACAGCATCATCGCCAGCATGGGTAACTATCTGCAGTACTTTATTATATGTATGCATATACTATGTATAGCAGTGGCAAGGTTTGCTCCAAGTGTTTATAACTCTTGTTATAACCAGAAGAGCGATGCGTGATTATAACATGTGATATATGCACACTCACATAGATGTAATCCACAAACGTGCTGAGCAATGTGTGCCATATATTTATTACATGTGTGTATATATGTTTTCTATTAATATTGTACATTTCTAATGATATATTATCGCAATACATTTCTTAATACCGTTATTGTGGGGGCATTTTTGTTACCTATCCACCTCTGATGAGCATATGACTGAGCAGAGGCTGGGTCCCCTGGAGGGCCTTACACTACATGAATCATTGTACCATGTTACCGCAGAGGACCTGGAGAGAGTCATGTGCTGCAGGACCAGATGAGGCGGAGCGCGGCTCCCTGCATCATGCATGTTTGTCATGTAGACTAGACTCACGTGTGGGTTGGGAGCATATAACGTAAATGTTGCCCAGAGCCCCAGATTATCTTAATCCACCACTAGGACAGAGTACATGAGACCTCAAAGCTGGAATGTCCACCTCACAAGTAGATAGGTTACAAAAAAATGTAAAGTATCCTTAAGGCAGCAACAAAGTTATTTACAATAATTTGCTAATCCTCTCATCTCGTGTGGGGATATTTATAGTCCTAATTTTAATTTGCCTGGAGTTTTCTCTTAAACACATTACATTTAATTATAATTTCTTCCCACTTTCTATACAAGTAATTATTTGTTTAGTTCGCGATTCTCAGTGTTCCAGAGAGTAGAGTTCTGTTCTTTTGTTATTGTATGTTGTATGTTTGTGGTCATACATTGGTTTAGTGATGTTGCTGATAGTCCTGGTTATGTTGGGTTGGACTGAGAGCTGTTCCCTTGTATCACAGTGTGAGGTCAGGACGTTACTGTAACCATACAGTGACCCAGCGGAAAGATATATTATCACTTGCTATAAAAACTCCTTTATACCATATTGATTACTCATCTGCAACTGTATCCTCACAATATAAAGTACAAACTAATGGAGCACAACAAATGAACCATCTTCCTGTCTGACAATTACTCTTCTTAAAATAAGACTTTACCTGAGCTCACACAGGGCTGACTGTATAAATCTGTATAATCCGCTTCCCCTGAATTAAATCTGTGTCGGGGTTTTGTCATCTCTGCAACACAGGTAGACAGTGATGTTATAGGAAGGAAAGCGGCAGAGTAATTGTAATGACGGGAAGATCCGGAGACGACGCTCCGGGGTCTGAGATTCCACGTTACCTGGTGCTACACGACCATATTCTGAGCTGCGGAGTAATAGATCGTATCAGTCACAGCTCGGAGAGAGGTCCAGTCTCTGTGTAATGTATTATCGCACATGGTGCTGCCAGGAGAACACGTACATTATCTCACTATAGTTACTAATAGTTCCACAACAGCGACCGCGCATAAACCTGCCAAAAACGGATATAACGTACCATTTGTTTGTTTTATTTCTTATTTATCTTCTGATTTTAAACTCCTGATAACTTATAAAACATAATAATTGCTGCAAATCTGAGAACAAGTTGATAATAAGATTAAAGACAAGTGAGCGCTGTCTGTGAGCAGAGTCCTATATATTAGTTTCCTTTAATGTAGGAATCTATTCTGGTCCTTGTTAGTCCCCAGGACGTGTCGCATCTTCTGATACTTTGATGTGATGTAAATTCTACGGCTCCTTTCATTCTAGACGAGGGGGGTTTGTATGTGATAATATTCCCGTGGTGAGGGAGCACATTACATACATGTACCATCGTATACAGGCTGCACCATGATACTTCTAGGTATAGACCCCGTTTCTCTATTTCAAGTTGTCCTTGTTCCACAATGGTCTTTTGAAATGTTATATTGGTAAATAAGAGAAGATTAAGCAGAGATTACATGTTTCCTGGAGTAGTAACCAGTGAGTTTCCTGCAGCTTGTCAGCTGCACATCCCAGTCACACCCTGATTACACTGAATCCCAGGCCCTGTGGATAGAATAGGCCCACCACACACACAGTACAATCTATATTATCCTCCATGTAAGAACATGCAGTATAGCCAGCGGCACACCCAGATTCCAGCAGGGAACGTTACCCCTCAGGGAAATTAATTTCTTATTAATGGGGTGGGAACTTATCTGATTAATTATGGATGAAGATGATGTATTAGTAATAACATGGCAGAGGTGGTCGGTGGGCAGCCGTTCATGTCAGCCCATAAAGTTGCCACGTTGTAATTTGTATCTCTAAGGAAGTCACAATGGTCCTGTACATTCTATGTAATCAGTGTATTGTTTTGTTCTTTCTGCAAATGCATCCGGCACACTTGAAAAAATAAAAATAGGCCAATTACAGCGTTGTTCTGAGAGGACTCAGCCGCTCTCGACCTCACCTGAATAGGCCGATTTATTGTCCAAAAACAGATGGGGTGGCGGTGACACACCGCTAATTACATTCATGCTGAATACTTTGATTACTCGGTTCACTTATCTGGTCATTTAGAAGCAGGAGGGTGTTTTACACAGAAGCTGTATTCATGCATTAATGACATACATGAGCGCGTATAGTGCCTCGTACCTCATTGAGGCCAGTATATAGCGGGATCCGGCTGCTCTGTTGGTGACAACTGCAGTTTGATTTGTACCCTCAGGCGTAGGGATTAATCTGTCACTATTCACAGACCAGCAGCAACTAATGAACGTAGAAGTTATTACCATGCAGTCCCCAGTTGCACAGTATTCCCCATGTTGTTTCCTTGTAGCTGACAGAAGAGAATCTCCTGCCTGCGCCAGCTCAGCGCTCCCCCGCCGAGCGCTAATGACTCCAGGCAGCCCTGTACCCACACACTCCCAGGGGAACGCCATGGTGGCCAGAGACGGGCGACAAGCACCCAGATCAGAGGGGGTCTAGTCAGTAAATGAAGCAAAGCTGCCATCTCTGATTCTCATCATGTCACGTTAATGGCCCAGAATCTGTCATGTGGGAACGGGAGGTAATAAGGGCTATAAGTTGTCACAACAAACAGTGATCCCCGGATATATTCCTGTATAAGTAGTTTTCATGTTATATCCTACAGCAAAGCATCAACTATTCTGCAAATAAAAATGATCTCTTTGCATTAGTTGTATTGAGTGGAAGCTGTAATTTCCAGACCCCCCCTTTGTCTCTGAGCCTCCCCTTGTCTCTGGGCCCCCACACCCCCTATTAATACTCCCCTACATACCACATATTCTACACTGTTATCATCATTGTTTTCTATTGTTTTTAAAATAGTGAATTGATCAGAACTCCGCAGGACTGGACAGTATTTCATACATTGGAATCTCCACCTTCATGGCTGCGCAGGATCCTACATACATTACAGTAGTTACACCAGAGATGCTGGAGGCAAAGATCTGTGTGATTGGCCTAAAGGATAATCAGTAACGTGTTCTATATATTCTCATTATTCCTATGAATCGTTCCTGTGTATTTAGTGACCTGTTCTTTTGTGATAAGACCACGTTCAGTGGTCGGGATCCTAGTCCAGCATTTGTCTCCTCAGACATTTACTGCGGTTCCCGTTTGACTCATCAACCAGAGGCAGCTGCAGCCACTTGTCCCTTACCGGGGGTATAATTAGGGGACGGTCGTCACTAAGCTGCAATCATTATACCTGGGGGGAGAACATGTATCATACTATATACCGGATCGAGGGCCACAGTGTGTGAAACCGTCCTCGTGCTTCTTTCCCAGAAACATTATGATTAAAGTGGATGTTATGAAAGTGCAGACCCAACATGCTGCTTTGTGTGCGTAAATCTGCACGGACGGCGATCCGAGGAGCCGCCCACTGCGCAGTCCTGGAAGCTGACTTTGTGCATTTGCGTAAAAACCTGACTGGTTAGTGGTGGAATTAGTAGGGAACATAAAGGAGCATCACAACCGACTTCAACGTTATTATCCTAAAATACTGCCGCTAAAATATGGGTGAGGGGATGAGGGCCCTAATTATATATCAAACACTCTTCTGTATCAGGGGCGTAGCCATTGTCTGGCCCCATAGCAAAGTTTGAGGGGGGGGGCATGGGCTTTGTATCCCCCATTTGAGCTCTTAGTTCTGGCGCAGGGCTTTTCTGTACCCCCAAGCGTCAGTAGCGGACTGACCATATCGCCCGGCCCTCCTTCCCGCTGAAAGGCCGCACAATGCATCCTTCTGCACCCCTGCAATTGCAGCCATCTTGGCTTGTAAACTCATCTGCTGCCCCATGATCCCTGGTGTCGAGCGCACGACATCACAAACAGCGTTTGCAGTTCATAAATGACACTTATAGTGAAACGTTATTTTGAGAACATTTGGGGCTTATTTAATAACACGGTGCAAAGGACAATGATGTATTGTAATCCCCGGCAACCAATCAGATGCGAGTGTAGCATGAAAGCTGACATCTGTTACATTACTATGGGTTACAGCACATAATTAACCCCCCGCTCCCCTATACATGGATAACTGTTATTGTCCGCGGCTGCAATGAATCCAGAAAACATGGAGCTGCAAATCCTTCAGGTGCTCAAACATCTCTGTAGAATATGTTCCTGTAGACGGGTCACCTCTCCTCTTCCCTCTTCTCCCACTTATCCCGTGTTCTCTAGAAGGAACCCTAACGCTCAGGAAGAGAATTCACGTTGATTCCTATATAAGTGATAATATTGTTTGGTTTCATGTAAATGTAACATTGGTCTTATCATTAATGTATATTATACGTAAAGCAATTACTGACCCCGGGGTAGAGGGCTGTAAAGAACATTTATATTATGAATACACGTCAGCAGCAAGATGATGATATTATTTTAAATCACAGTGAAGAAAAGTCCATTATATTCCCTGACGCGCTGTCACCGCCCGCTAACAATACGCTGTAACTAACACAGCCCGTAAGGACAATCGCTTTATGACAAACGTTAAGGCAATCGCTTCCGTTCCCCTCCAGTCCTGATACCTTGTATCACAGCAGTTAGTGCTGTACCCATTTCACAGAATATTAGCAGAATCTACCCTAATATTTGGTTTAATCCCCACTTTTGCTGCAGTATTGTGTTTATTTTTTCCTTTAACTGAAGATTGAAATCGATTTATTATTGTTATTAATATTGTTGATTTGTAAAGCTCCGCAGCATCAGGGTCCAGGGCCATCTTAACAACATTATGGGCCCCCGGGCAAAGCAGTGCACCGGGGCCCCTAGATATAGATATAGATATATAGATGTATACAGATATAGATATATAGAGATAGAGATAGATAGATGTACTTGCTCAGTGACCCTTGTAGGGTTTTTTTTGCAGGTTTTTTTCTTTTGCAGGATAATTTATTCTCATTTGGAGCCGTGCCTATGGGGCCCCCTTGCCCGTGGGGCCCCCGGGCAGCTGCCCATCGTGCCCAATGGAAAAGATGGCCCTGCCAGGGTCACAAGCAATTTCCAATATAGCGGATTCCAATTGTTAGACAGAGTTTGCTCTAGCAGAATGGAGACGCAGGGTCTAACGAGCCCGCGGTTTTCAACAGGAACCACCGCAAGGTGGTAGGGGCATTGCTGCCGGGAGCTTTCTGACAGAGAGAGGTAGGGGGGAAGCCTGATGCTCTGACACTGAAACAGCGTTCAGAGCCTGTTTAAATAAGGAAGCAGATTTGAATGTCCCGCCCATGGACTTGCGATCACATGACCGCAAGTATTACCAATCAGAAGTGCCGTGTGCAGCTGATACCGTAGGGGAGGGAAACCCGCCACTGGAGCCTAGGAAGTGTCAGATCTATCGGCACCATGTCAGCGGGACCCGCAGGTAAGTTTATGGCAACGGGACAGTGTGGAAAACAGGGACATACATAAAACAGGGACATACAAGGTAGACAATATAAAGGCAGACATGAAGATAAAGGGGTAGGAGGGCGCTGCTCAGCTTACAGTCTAAGTGGGAGAGGGCACATGAGACAAGAGGAGTGAGTGTGGCTCAGAGTGGGTGTCAGTAACCGTATATTGCGGTCGCTGTGTATATACAGGTACGGTCGCCATGGATCTCCAGAACACAGAATGTCGGCCTATCAATAGCAGCAAGCTGACCCTGCCGGCTGAGAACGGCTCCGGCACCAGGAGACCCAGCATCGCCCCAGTTCTGGAGATCGCAGACAGCTCTACGGTGTTACCATGTGACATACTGAGTGACCAATCAGAGGATGAGATGACTCAGTCGGATGAAGAAGGTCTCCCCGTCCTGGAGTAAGTATTATCTGATGTACCTCCATGACTGGGTGGGATTGTCCTTCCTGACTGGGAGACCTGCTCAGAGAGAGGAAGGGGCTTAGCACTTCAGAAGCGCTAGGCACACCCCTGAGGGACAAGGCACACCCACTTGTGATATAGCCACACCCCCTCCATGAAATCACCTTGCCCCCCTCTCATCACATATTTACAATGTTAGTCTATAGAGAGAGATCCAGGATTTAGGAGATGTGACCAAAGTATTTACTGGACGTCCATGATGGTCAATGAGTCGTATCTGAAACATTTCCCATTTCTATACTGCTAAAAATGAAGAAGTCGCAGGTTATATTTGGGGGAGTGGGGGGGTTACTGGTCAATTCTTATAAAGCCAGAAAGATTCATATTTATAGCCCTTCATCAGACATCGCTCCTGCCTGGCACAAATCACAATTGTAGATTACTCCAAATCCTCCTTTGTACCCACACGGGTGAGTTGTGTGTGGAAATGGGGTCTGTAAATCCACCAGACTATAATTATCCTGCAGGGACACTATTTGGGGGGATTTCCTCCTGGAAATCTGTATTTACTTTATGTTCTGGTTCACAGAAATGATTATTACATGTATATTTCATATCAAATATTCGCATTTGCATAGTGACAGGCATTCATGAATAATATTCATCTTCTAGGAAAAATTCATACGCACGGATGCAACACACTATTAAATAAAATCCGTATAATCATGGCACAATACTGCCCTCATGTGGATGCCTGGGGTAACGTCTGACATAATGTAAAGTATTTACTGGCTGCTAAATACACAATTACTCCTCAGTTATCTCTTCCTGACAATCTTATGCTGGACTTAAATATAAATATATATAATTGTTCTGCAAAATCCTAGGATCTTGTCCGTCCCATGACAACCTGAAACTTCCATTCTCCGAATAACGGTGTCTGGAAGCCCAAAGCGGATTTCTTAAACTGGCTACATCTGTTGATTTGGTTTTATAAACTGTCTAAAAATCACAATTGGCGATGGAACAATGTCGGGCAAATGTGGAAGTGTGTACGCAGCGTTACTCTGGTACGGTGGCTCCTCCCCCTTTCCTTTATATCCCCTTAAGAGCAAAAAGTGGATCATTGGTTTACACCTCACCTTGGGAATCGCTAAAACAATAAAATTATTTACTGTACGACGCTTCTTTGAGCGTCTCCAATGATCCTACAATAAATATACTTTTTTTACAAAAAGTATTGATGCTTCTATTTGATTCTGATCAGAAGCGGAACAGGCTCCCTCTCAATAGATCCGGCACATACTCAGCAGAAGCTTCCCCTCTGTTGTTTTGAGAACAGAGTAGGGGCCTCAGAGGGTAAATGGGAGATGGGGGATGTAGATGTTATTAATAGATTGTTTATATGGACCCAGGTATTAGGGTTGCTGTCCCTTTAAGCGCGGGCTTTGAATCTTAACCACCAATCAGACCTTTGCTGTCACCGGACTGATTAGGGCTAATTATTGATTCATCACAGTTCTCTTACTGCAGATGTTCCCCATAAATAATCATCATTACATGAGGCCATAATCTCTGTCTGCCACATGTCTCAGCTAGAAGTATAATAATACAGATGTTTTCTGCTCCTGTAGGTATGTGAAAGGGTATCCCCCAAACTCCCCCTATATTGGAAGCTCCCCAACACTTTGTCATCTGTTACCTTCGAAAGCTGCTTTCTGCTGCCTCCGCCTGGACAAGGTGAGCGATTGTTATACAACAGTTATTACTGAGCGGAGACTAATGACACCGGGAGGGTCCTGCCGAGAGGTCTGAGCTTATAGTGTCCTATCAAAGTCTCTCTGTCAATACATCATATGCCATGTGACTGTGGTTGCCATGGTAATCACACAACTGTGCAGTATTATAAATCATTAATAGCAGCCCGAAGACACTAAGCAAGGGAAATGGTAATTACCAAGCTTCTTCTTATAACCTGTCACAGTGATTTATTTAAACAAAACACATAATTATCATGGGATTCCTGGTTTAAATGCTCAGTATGCCTAATGTGTCACAGCAATACCTATAGAGCCCCTTCCATGAATCTCTGTGTTGTCCCTTTAAATGAACCACTTCTCTTAGACTATTGCGGTTTCTCGGCCCTCGGACCTCTGGGGGGCACAGTATCTCTGGCAGGATAATGAAACTTTGAAAAGTTTAGCCTTTGTTCCTGTGAAGCTCAGTCTATACAATCTTTGCACCCGAGGATTATATAATCTCCTCACTTGTCACATTGCTTCCTGACGAGTGCGTAATATTCAGCTAGATGAGGGATTGTTTGCATCTCGGGGGGATTTGTTGACAGTTTTCTCCAGTAAATCTCTCTCTTTCAGGGCTGCAAACACAACAGTTTTGAAGATGCCAAAGCCTATGGATTTAAGAACAAGCTGATCATTGTCTCTGCCGAGACCGCTGGGAACGGTCTCTATAATTTCATCGTTCCCCTGAGAGCGTATTACAGATCAAGGAAGGAACTCAACCCAATTGTCCTGCTCCTGGATAACCCGTGCGTGTTTTCTCCATACAGTGAATCTGCTCACACGTTTCTAACATGTTCTAGTTGTGCTGGCGAAGAGAATTGGTCTAAAATGCTAAATATTTGAATGAGAGAGTCCATGGATGGTCCCTGATCTCTGCTGGGTTAATGAATCCTTTCCTGGGTGTTCCTGTCTCATGTGGCCACAGATTGCCATGAGAATGTACCGTTATTTTTGTAGCTATATTTATATCCCCCTCCATGAATACCTGACACCCAAACACAAGTGAGGTTTATTGTATGAATCACATTTACAGGCAAATCTCATTTGCCTTAGGAAAAAATGACAACGATACAGAGAAACTGCGTGTTCAGCAAATACACTAATTACTTGTGTTAAATATTCCCTTTCAACCTTCATTAAGCCCAGGCTGTATTTATTAAATAAGCGACCTACGAACATGCCTTGGGGAAAGCAAATAGTTTTATGTTCACTTTAGTTACTTATTTTTGCTAAATGTACAAATAGTGGATGATGGGAGCTCTGATAAATCCCGATGAACGGACAGAGAGTAATATCAAAACCCAGGGACCATTGATATCCAATGTAATGACGCAATTCTCCTGTACTAGATTCCTGACCTCATAATGCACCGTCAGACATAATCTGTCACTCTCTCTTTGTAATAGGCCGGACAATCACTTCCTAGAGGCCATCTCCTGCTTCCCGATGGTGTACTTCATGGTCGGCACAATAGATAAGTAGGTTTGTTCACCAAAGTGCTTATATCTGAATCTTACCTCCATGCGTTTTACCCCATGCATATCACTCTCATATGTTTTTAACTCCATGCATTTTACCCCATATGAATTTACCCCATGCGTTTCACCTCCACTTATCCCTGGAATCTTGTGTACAAATCTTTTGTTCAGTAAAGTCTAAAAGTCATCGGTAGGACCAGGCCGTGGAGAATTACATCATTGTATCACTGGTGGTGATACTTGTATCACCTGTTAGAGAACACATTCCAAGTGAGTCATGTGACATGGGTGGGGCCTGTCTGAGTACATATGGAGAGATGTAGGGGTGAGGAACGTACAACAGATATTGCAGTCTATAGAAACCTACATTTTCCACAGTGAAAGCTATAAACGCGGATCCTACATTGCACGACGCAAGTTCCACCTTTATTAACCTGGCGCCATTGTCTATACTGTATCCATCATCGTCTGTATCTGCCAAATCCTACGCTGCTGTGTACATCCGTATACAGCCAGACTGAGGGGCCCTTAGAGCATATGTTTTACTTTGTGTCTTGAGGGCCCTGTTCTTCTGGACCTCAAACAGTTAAGCTCTTGGCTCTTTACAAAGAGACGTTATCACCATTAGAAGAACCCATTAGCTGCATGTAGCCGGCGCAGGAATATTGTGTCCTTAACTCGTATTCATCAGTTACATCAGTGTGACATCACTGAGGCACGAGTCCAGCTCATGTCACGTTGGCCAGGTTAGACCTTAGTGAGCCCCCACATCTTATATCAGGAATTGTGCTCCTGTCAGCTCTGTGTGAGGCTTCGGATAAAGACTCGTGTGTTACGTTTCAGGTGGATATTCTTATTTTATTTGACCGGGGAGATGTTAAGATCTCCTTCCACAGTCATTTACCTAATACAGTCTCGTCATCCTAGGACACTGATTGAGCCCCATTATCTCCAGGAAGCCACTGTCGTTGTAGGTCCAGGGCAGATGTCCTTAACGTCCCCCCCCCCCCCCTGACCCCCGATATTAATATTATTATAATTATCTTTAATTTATAAGGTGCCACAAATGGTCCGCAGCGCCGTACATGACATATACAGAAAGCAGTGATCCATAACACAACATGATACAGAATGAACAAAACAAGAACAAAAATATACACACAGATACAGGTAACATGGTAACGCAAATCAAATTATTACTGGGACAATGAGTGAAATCAGTGAGAAGAAGGCCGAAGCTTAAGAAAACAGGGCTAGGGAAGCAGGCCAAGAGGTACTGAGGGTGATGGAATAGTAGAAGGAGCACACAAGGAAAGAGGGCCCTGCTCCTGAGAGCTTACATCCTAAATATTAATTTCTCTGTGTTATGTCTCCTCCAGTCTAGATAACTTGCTGCAATGCGGGATCATCTACGCTGACAATTTGGTGGTGGTAGATAAGGAAAGCACGATGAGCGCGGAGGAAGACTACATGGCGGACGCCAAGACGATCGTCAATGTGCAGACAATGTTCAGGTACGGTGCGCTCCTGTCCCCAGACCCCCCGCACCATGCCATACAGTGTGCAGACAATGTTCAGGTACGGTGCGCTCCTGTCCCCAGACCCTCCGCACCATGCCATACAGTGTGCAGACTCTGTGCGACCTTTCTGATAACTAAAGTACTAAATCTCCTCCATCCAGTGACAGTGCAGGTTACATTTGGCAGCCGGATGCTGGATAAGACGGATGTGTTATGACGGGTGAGTGGGTGGTTGTAGGGAAGGAGAAGAATAATGTTGTGTTGGGGGGGGGGGGCAGCTGAAACCTCCAGTATTAAAGATATCGGGAGTTAATTAAAGCTCAGCACAGAAGCCATTTTTATAAGAAGGTAATAAATCTGTGGTCCATGTATCCTGGGGGGAGGCCAGGCCGATACAAGGGGGAACTTCATGTATTCATAAATAATAAAACATATTTAAAACAAGTTATATTTCATGACTTAGGGGGTTACCTGTTGCACATCAGGGGGGTATACGGTATACATGTACACATGGTAGGGGGATATACATATCTGTGAATGTTATTAATATATATTATATAGTATATTATTTACAGCAGTTTGTACTTTAAGTTTTGTGATTCTTTAAATTCTTATTGCTAAAAAATCCCAGAAATGTGTTGATAGGATCCAGGTTTTCAGCCCTTGAATATATTACTGACCACGTTCCACCTATTGTGTTTATATATGTATCTATGCGAATATATTATGTATTTTACCAGTCCATGAAGCTGTAGTTATACCCCATGACTCTGTGGCTTGTATACATTGGGGTACACGCTATAGACTGGCATCTGAGGCGAATGGTAAAATGATTTAATATCCATGTATAATCCATTATAAATCACGGTAAAGGTCGCTGTCAGCGCGGCAGAACAATGATTCATGTTTCATACGTTCCCTGTCGGCTGTAACAATATTTGCCCAAAAATCAAAGACCTCTAATTAATGGACGGAGTTTACATCAAGAAAACAAAAGTTGAAACTTTTACAGCGACCTGGTTAATCCAGTTTCTGTTGGTCTCCGGTGACGACATCCGTAATATAGATCATCGCTCATTGTGACCGTTACTGTGTTGTGCGATGTCTTGGTCACTCTCCCAGGATCCATTGCAGGGTGTTAACCCTTTGTCACCTGTCTGTTTCTCGTTGCAGATTATTTCCCAGCCTCAGTATCACCACCGAGCTGACGCATCCGTCCAACATGCGCTTCATGCAGTTCCGCGCAAAAGACTGTTATTCCCTCGCGCTTTCCAAACTGGAAAAAGTCAGCATATTTATTTACTAAACTTAACATTACTTTACTGCACCAACCTCGTTTATGTATAGGAACAAATCAAATTCATGATGTTCTCTATAGGTCTTATTAAACATGCGATAATATTATTATTATATTAGTATTGTTATATTATTATTATTATTCTTATTACTACTATTCTTATAAAACCTTAAATACCATTCATAGATTCTAGATAATAAAATGCTAATCCTTGTTTCATTAATCTCGTCCGTCATCTCTTCTTATTTCTACAGAAAGAGCGGGAGAACGGCTCCAACCTGGCCTTCATGTTCCGTCTCCCGTTTGCGGCCGGCAGAGTGTTCAGCATCAGTATGTTGGATACATTGTTATATCAGGTGCGTTTCAGATCTATAAAACATTGATAAATATAAATACAACTATCAGCTCTTGGAGACACTAAGTGGTGGCCACTTTGGACTATCAGGATGTACATAATAAATTAATGACTCCTCTCTTTGTGGAATGAAAAATAATAAATTTTCCCAGTAACTGGAGCACAATGAGAAGTAGATGGAAGTAGAAGTAGTATACAGGGGATGTCGTGTAGTTATAGATTGGAAGACGTGAACTCTCGTCTCAGAGTCAGACGGTGAGATTCCTGCAGGTCTCGGTGACACAGACGGTATTGGCACCAGGGAGGCGGCACTAAGGCCATGAATATTTGTATATAAGTTGGTGGACACTGGGGGTTCTGTCAATGCTCCAGTTACTACAGCCAGTGTATACCTTTATCCCCTTGTTATGTGAGTACAAGCAGTGACTGGATAGAGGACAGTAGGTTACTGTATATAGAGGGTGAGCTCACAGTACAAGTCCTCCCATCCAGGCCAGACGTAGCCTGTTGTACCCAGCGCTGGCTTCTATGAAGTTTATAAGCTTTTTTGACACATTTTATAACAGCTTCATGTAGCTAATGTCCTTCTCTTCTCATTCAGTCCTTTGTAAAGGATTATATGATCACCATCACCAGACTGCTCCTAGGACTGGACACAACGCCGGGATCCGGATACCTGTGCGCGGTGAGTGAATCTGCTCATCCAAACGTCTGGTTCCCCCCAGGTAGTAGACGACGTTGGGGATCTTCCACAGTCCTCAGCTCCCAGGGACCATTATAACCACGAAGAGACCGTAGTGTCGTTAGAAGGGTCCTACTGAATAATTAGCCCCTGGTTTGATGGTGATGGCTCCTGTCTGATCAGATGCTGTCTGGATTAATTATTAAGTGGACAACTTTTAAGTAGCGCAATGGCTTAAATAGTCGTCAACACTTAATTAATTCTTGTGGTATAAACGTTATTTGAAGAGCATCACATGAGGGGAGAGAAGACCAATTGTTGTGGTTGAATCTATTGTTCATCTTCCTACACACTTTTCATTCAACGTACTCCTGACACCTCCACCCAGGATGGGGCGGCTCTATATAATGACATCATATTTGTAGTTAATTGATTAGTCCGTTAATATTGACCTCCTCTGTCACACATTCCCTAATGCTGTAAATATGACAGATCGGCTGTTGTAAAAAAAATATATTTCTCTTTCATCTGGTCTGGGGGACACTGCTTACCATGGGTTGTGTAGGGGAGCATGGGAGTTGGCACCTAGCTAGTTAATCTTTAGCACTGCTGACAGACCCCTCCCCTCCCCTCTACAAGCCCCCGCCTCTTCCTCCTCAGTTTTTTCTAGGTGCCCATTGGAGTTGGGCATGTTTTAGTACTGCTAGTGTTTTTTTCATTTAACTTTATTTTATTTAATTCCTTTTTGACATAGGAAGTTCTTCTTTGGTGGCAGACCTGGAAGTGTGTTCTATTATAGAGAACACACTCCCAGAACAGCAGCGCAGGCACTACTCTGTCAGATGAGAGCCAGAGGCTCTCACTGGCAGAGTAAATTGGGTGCCTGAATACAGAGTGACAGGCGGTCTCTCCGGACCGCTGTCACTCTTGGGGCCTCCCCGATAACCGGCGCTGCCACTGCGGGCATGGAGTGCCGGTTATCGGAAGAAACAAAATGCCGGCGGCCATCTTGGATTCCGCAGAGGACAAGAAAACAGAAGGGGGCCATACCAAGATCCCCCCCTCATACATAGGAGGGGGCATCGGGGTGCAAACCGCTGCGGAGACCTCAATTGAGGTCTCCAAAACTCTGCCGTACACATCTGTTTTTTTCCTAATGGTGGTTTTTTAAAAAAATAAAAAAATCCAGAGAGACCGCATTATCAGAGGGGGGGGGGGAGCTAAGATATAGAGCTCCCCTGCTCTCCAAGGAAAATTGGACTAGCCCGGCCTTTTGGCACCAAATAGAAGCCCGGGAAAGGATGCAGAGCAGAGGGAGCAGGCACCAGGCACTGCTGTTGGACTTCTCCCCTGTTTGGCCTGTGGCTAAGTATCTGATTTATTTAAACATATATTATTGTATTGCTGACTGCAAAGTGGGCTAGTGGGAGTTATGTTATAGTTCTCCCACTTGCCAAGTTATTTTATTGTGGTTTAACAAATTACAAGTACAACTTTTAGGTCAGCTGAGTTGATTACTTGTTTCTTTTTTCTTTTTCATATTTTTCTTGCTCTCTAAACAGCTAAATTTAAGTCTGTATGTTTGGTGTTCCTTCCTTTGTAAAATGACAGATAAAGGAAAGGGCCCTAAAGTAAAGTCAAAACGAAAATCAAAACAATGCAATAGACTCAGGTCCTCAAAAAACTAGTACTGCAGTGTGGATATAAAAAATATTTATTTAAAAACATATAATATAAAATGCACTCGTTAAACATATATTGACAGACCACCTTCATGTGGGAATACCAATATTAAATCTATAGGTGCACCTACAAAAGATTATATAAATTAAATATGGTTACATCTGTTCCCTCTCGAGGTGGTATGAACAATGTCTGTTAATGAAATGAACTCCTTGCGGCAGTGCTCACGTTGATATAACTTTATAGTTTGCGTATATCAATTCGCATAAGTATATAGTAATCAAAACTACTAAGTTCCAGAGGTAGCTATATGGACTTCAATTCTTTCCACGACCATAATATAGCATGCTTTGGTTCCTCAAACTCCAAGGCTGAAACTCCCATCTAGTGTAGATGTAATTCAACAGGCAAATATAAACAATGTTGTACAGCAATAGAGACAATGTAGCAGATATTCTAGTATGGAAATGGAGGCAGTCCACGGGTAATAATATGGTATAATCTTACCAGAATCCTGACGTTATTAGGATATATCATCCAATCTGTAGTTTAGCCGTCAGTGTGAACAAATTGGAAGCATGCTGCTATAATTACCCTGAATGAGTATTTCGATCTGTATTTGTTCCTCCGTGTACAATGCTGAATAATGCTGCTCCGGCAGAAGCAACTCTCCAATAGAGATATCCGTTTATACGTTCATCTGCACATTGAATACAGAGTTAGATCTCATGGACTCCTGTCAGCTTGCAGAGTGTATTTGCAGCCCCCTGCATCAGCAGTGTTGTTCCTGGGCTTCTGGTTTAAAATCCAATATTGAAATGTTAAGAGGGGAGTTTCATTCCCAGCCAGTAAGTGAGTTATCTGTCCACAAAGATAATATATGAGTGCCAAAAAAGTTTAGACAAGGATGTCTATCTTACGCGTTTCGTGGTAGCAAACCACTTCATCAGAGATAGTGTTCCTACTGTCTCAGCAGAATTATATATAGTTCCAAACGTATTTAATTAATTAATTAGAAAACACAAACACCTGGCAGTAATCAGGTCTACAATCAGTCCACACTGCAGAAGTAAAGTGTTTCACATGTTCAAAATGTAATGCAAAATTACCTAGTGGGCAGAGGGACCCGTTGGCACTATGTTCTGTCTGCGATGCAGGGGGTCCCCCTACGCAATCCCAGCTTGTTACAGCCCCACTGACGGAGGAACCGGCCTTGGTGGCCTCCCTGACACAGTCGGTTTCCTCTTTAGCACAGATGGTGTCACAGTCCAATCAGCTGATGTCTACTGTGGCAGCCGCGGTGGCTAGTAGTGTTAATACGCCTTTGAGCCTCCCTGCTGCCACAGGTTCTATTGAAGCGTCTATACCAGGACCTTCCTCATTGCTGGCAGACCAGGCCCCTGTTCCCACAGAACCGGAATGGTCCGCAGCATTTATAAAGGGTTTGGATAAACTAAACCAGTTACTTGAATCCCCAAACATCCCGCCTGCTAAAAGGAAGAGGCCTAGATCCACTAATACCCCTATGGTCCTTTCAGACCCGGAGGGGGTTTCAGAGGGGGAAGTATATTCTGATCCTGACCAGGTGCAACCTTTGGAACAGGAAGAAGACCCTAAAAGCTATTTTATTAATGATTTGGTTTTAGCCGTTAGACAGGTGTTGGACCTCCCTGAACCGGAGGATTCTACTCCTAGAGACAGAAGTCTCTTTAAGAAGGCCAAAAGGAAGGCTTCCCGTTTTCCCCCTTCTGTAGAACTCAGAGATATTGCAGAGGGAGCCTGGAAACAACCTGATAAAAGGTTCTTTGTTCCCAGAAAGTTCCCTTCCCTGTATCCATTACAGGAGGAAGACGTGGCCCGCTGGGAGAGTATTCCTAAGGTAGATATTCCAGTAGCCCGTTTGGCCAGACACACTTTACTACCAGTCCCAGGTTCAGCAACTCTGCAGGATGTCAATGATCGCAGGGTGGAATCCCAGCTAAAATCTATATTTGTAGTTGCGGGTTCTTCTTTTAGACCCACATTTGTTTCAGCTTGGGTTGCTAGAGCCATGGAAACATGGGCAGACCAACTGGCAAAGGCCTTACAGGACTCGGATTTACTTCCCCTGGCTTTGCATCTGAAAGAGGCATCGGGGTACCTTTATGAGGCGGTTCAGAACACAGCGTCTGTGTCCTCCTCTATTCAGGCTGCATCCATTTCAGCAAGAAGAACGTTATGGCTGAAATCCTGGGAAGGAGACTCGGAATCAAAAAAGTCAGTTGAATCCATTCCTTTTTCAGCAGCAGGTTTGTTCGGGCCGGAATTGGATACTATGATTTCCCAGGCAACAGGGGGCAAAAGCACTTCTTTGCCGGTATTCTCAGGTAGGGACAGGACTCCTTGGGTCAGCTCCTTTCGTCAGCCCTTTAGAGGGAACTCCTGGCCTAGAGGACAGTCATTTAGAGGTAGACAACCAAATGCTCGAGGCTCCTCTGTCAGGGGTAGATCCTCGTTTGCGGCTAGGCGCCAGGCCTCCAAGACACAGGAGAAGCCTGCGTCCTGACGACCGCTCTACTCTGCCAGAGGTGGCGCCGGGGGGAGACGTCTGCCTCTGTTCGGGAACAGTGGGCAGCGTCATCCCAAGGCACTTGGATTCGGGGTATTATAGCAAGGGGGTACATGATAGACCTGCTGATGTCATGGGAGTTCAGGTTGGGATACCTGTTTCCCCCGATTCCCATGCTTCCTCACGTGCTCAGACGAGTAGGGCAAGGGGGTCTTCCGATAATACTAATAGCTCCCTCATGGCCACGCCGTGTGTGGTACGCAAACATAATCTCTATGGCGGTAGGATAAGGATTTCGTCTTCCATCACGAGAAGACCTCCTTCTTCAAGGTCCCTTCCGTCACCAGAATTTACCTCAGCTCAGTTTAACGGGAGGACTGTTGAAGCCAGCCTCTGGAGGGCTAGGGGTTTTTCCTCCAGTGTAGTTAACACTATGATGCAAGCTCGAAAGCCAGTTTCGGCTCGCATCTATCAGCGGATCTGGAGAGCCTATATCAGATGGTGTGAAAATAGGTCATATCACACGTCTTCCTTCGTCTCCCTCGCTTATTGGCTTTTCTTCAGCATGGGCTGGAAACATGTCTTCGGTTAGGTTCCCTAAAGGTTCAGGTATCGGCACTGTCAGTCTTTTTTCATCTGAAATTAGCGGATTTGCCAGATATCAAGACTTTTCTTCAGGGAATCTTACATATTCAGCCTCCCTATGTTCCGCCTACAGCACCATGGGATCTTAACCTGGTACTGGACATGCTTAAAATGCCTCCCTTTGAACCTTTACCTGAGGCAGATTTAGGTGTTTGACCTGGAAGGTTGTTTTTCTTTTGGCAATTGCATCGGCACGTAGGGTTTCAAAATTGGGAGCTCTGTCTTGCCGGGAACCATATCTGGTTTTTCATGAGGACAGAGCGGTTTTGAGAACACTCCCCTCTTTTGTTCCAAAAGTGGTGTCATCCTTCCATTTGAACCAGGAAATTGTAGTTCCAGTTTTTTCATCTACTTCTCACTCTGATCGGCAGTCTATGAAAAAGTTAGATGTGGTTAGGGCTCTCCGTATTTATGTCAAAAGAACATCTCAAATTAGACGAACCGATTCTCTGTTTGTCCTATATGATTCTAACAAAAGAGGCTGGCCAGCCTCTAAACAGTCCATTGCAAGATGGATTACGGCAACTATTAAGCATGCTTACATTAGAGCTAACCTGCCTGTGCCGGAGAGACTTACGGCCCATTCCACCAGATCGGTAGGGGCGTCATGGGCAGCAAGAAATGGGGCTTCTGCAGACCAGCTTTGCAGGGCAGCCACCTGGTCTTCTGTCCACACATTTACCAGATTCTATCAATTTAATGTATTCGCTTCCGCGGATGCAAATTTCGCTTGTAGTGCTATACGAGCGGGGCTTTCAGAGCGGTCCCACCCTTAGGGGGCTGCTTTAGAGTGTCCCCATGGTAAGCAGTGTCCCCCAGACTGGATGAAAGAGAAAAGAGGATTTATGTACTTACGTTAAATCCGTTTCTCTGATTCCGTCTGAGGGACACTGCGATCCCTCCCTTCTGCCTTTCCTCTGTATGCTCTTGGTTGATTGACCTATCTCCTTGGGACTTTTTTAAATAAACTGAGGAGGAAGAGGCGGGGGGATTGTAGAGGGGAGGGGTCTGTCAGCATTGCTAAAGATTAACTAGCTAGGTGCCAACTCCCGTGCTCCCCTCCACAACCCATGGTAAGCAGTGTCCCCCAGACGGAGTCAGAGAAACGGATTTAACGTAAGTACATAAATCCTCTTTTCTGTTCTATTTCAGATGAAAATCACAGAGGACGATCTGTGGATCAGAACATACGGTCGTCTGTTCCAGAAACTCTGTTCATCCAGCGCAGAGATCCCTATTGGCATTTATAGGACACAGTCACATATGTTTTCTACATCGGAGGTAAAACGCTCCCACCCCTCACCAGACCGGCTGCGTCGCTGCCACCTAGTGGTGCTTCACAACTTATATAATATTATTACTGATTACCACAGCAGCCAATTAGGTAATAACTTTAATTAGTCAAATTTGCATTATACTGATCAAAGCTGTTCTCTGATTGGCTGCTTGGGTCAGAGCACGTTTCTTCTACTTTGCTCTATGGAAATAACCTAGATTATTTTTTTTTTTGAAATTGTGAAGGTCTCTAATGGTATTTTAGGGCCCCCTGGTGTTAGCAGTGTCTATGCTTATGTAATATGCTGAGCACCCAATGCCTCTGCCCCCCTTGGGATTTACCCAAACATATCACCCGTCTAAATAAACAGAGAGAGGCTTAAATATAGGGGAAAAAAAGGTCTGAGCTTTATTAAAAGAATATTATAAATGGTGGAAATAAACGCACAGCAGACACCAGGGGCCTCCATGACCAGCCTGATAATATTATCATACTCTCTGCAGTATATTTCTGGGGAAAAAATCACTAAATCTGTGAGTAAATGGACAATGTCCACTGATTGTTTTTTATATTTGATAGGTTTAAAATGAAATTTACTGTGTATATATTTTTACGATCGTGTGAGCTACTCATTTAGAAGTTATGAATAATCCTACAAGCATTTTGCTAAAATATAATAACTTGCAATACATCCTGTGTCCTGCGGGTGGTGAATTCTGTTAATTCTCCTGAGAGCTTACAGCCGACCGAGGCTCTGAATCCCCATCTGTATCTCGCAGCGACTGTTCTATGTACATGATAAACCTGAGAGTTGTAAATATATATATTTATATAGTGATATAAATTGTTGCTCTTTGTTGTGCAGTCTGTAAACGTGTTATTCTGTGTACAGTCTGAGCCTCTGCTTTATGAGCATTATAACGGTAACAATATTCTGTTTTACCTTTACAGCCGCATGACATCAGAACGCAGGTAGGTTTCCTGTAAAGTCATTCATGACGATGCTTTTACTGTAAATTATTCACCTCCTGTTTAATGAATATTGTACGTATTCTGTTTCTATTCCACGCCGAGACTCTTATCTCATGTGCTACCGAAAAATAATAAGGTCAAGATACTAAACACACTAAGAAGCATCCATATTATCTGTTAATGACGGTGCTGCCGTTATAGCCTCTAACATCCAGGATGTTCAGGGTTTGTACAGTGGAAGGAGCGGGATCCCCAACAGCGCAGTGTAGTGACGCAGTAAGATCCCAGCGCGGGATCCCGAGGAAGCCGTTACATTTATAGAAGCAGCGTCTCTGCAGAGACAACCGGGATAGTGATTATTATTATAGGATAGAGTAAGAAGGAGATGGGGGTGGTAACAGTAAGAGAGGAAGAAGTTGGAAAACTGTGAGAAGCCAGAGAGGAAAAGTTGGAAAACCTGTGAGACATTGGTGCTGATGGTGGTCTGCTGCTTGAGTTTCATATTTATAAATTACATCAGAAGTTGGGTTTTGTTTGTTAAATTAGAAGTTAGAGTATTAATGTATTTTTGCAGAAATTAATAATTAAGTTACTTTATTCAAGAGTAGGTTGATTTTTAGAAAATATATATAAATTGTTGCATACAGGAAGTGGACAAATAATGGAAACATCAGCACAGAACCCTAGGACTGGGTCTGTAGATAAACGGGTGAATGTTCTGTATTCTGTACTATAGTTAGTGATTAAATCACTATTCTGTTATGCTGGATCTGATATCCTTTCTGTTGTCCTCATATAGTCCTTATTTCTAAGTGATTATTTAACTCTGTCATAAGCCGTCTTCAGCAGTATTTCAGGATAGCCTTGATATAGCTTCACTATTCTGCGTAAACGTTGGAACTAACTGATCTGAACGATCTTGTCCTAATTAGGAATTGTCTGTATTAATCTTATGAAAAATATAAATTTATATGAATCCACCTGATCCACCTCTTAAAGTGACATAGACAATGTTTCTTATGCATATCAAACTTTAGAGTAAATGGCAAATTTTATAAATATATGCGATCATTAATATAGTGACAAAAGTCCTGTAATTAAAATGTTGTTCCATCCCACAAAACATGATATCATCAATGTATCAGTAATATGTAACAATGTTTATGATATCTTCAAACATTTGGATGTGTCTCCCACCACCCCATAAAGAGAGAGAAGGGGAGAAGATGGTTCCCATAGCAGTGCCACGTTTTTGAACGGGAAAAAATATCAAACCTGAAACAGTGGTGAGCCCAACACGTGTGTGGCTATAACTGAATAAAATAATAAACAATAAAAATAACTATATTACATAAAGGGCAGGGAAGTTTTAAAAGCTGAAGCAGCAGATAAATAAGAAACAAACATTGTCTCAGATTTACAGTCCTTTGTTATAAATAAGGGTGAGATTATTATTTTTACTGAGCATATTGAGCTGTAACCTTGTTACCACCCACAACCTCCTTCCTTATCATTTACAGTTGATTAGTTTTCTAACCTCTTGACCTGGCAGGGATCCATTCCTGCAGATATATTCTCACAGAATCCCTCCCCACTGGCTGTAAGACCCTCGTAGGCGCTGCCTTGTCATTATGGGGTACACTGATGTCCATTGCGTTATCCTTAAATCTTCAGTCTCAGATCTCCATCAATGTGGAGGATTGTGAAGACACGAAGGACCACTGGACAGTCAAACCGAGCCACAGGAATTCCACGTCCAGCGACCAGTCGGAGCACCCACTGTTGCGCAGGAAGAGCATGCAGTGGGCGCGCAGACTGAGCAGGAAAGGGAACAAACAGGCGAGTAAAACGGCCGAGTGGATCAGTCAACAGAGGCTGAACTTGTACAGAAGATCGGAGCGCCAGGAGCTGTCCGAGCTGGTGAAGAACCGCATGAAACACCTGGGCCTTCCTACCACGGGGTATGGTAAGTACTGGCAGCTGCCCGCTGTGATCTGCATGGCGACATGGCTTGTGCCCGCTCATTGCCACCATCTGCTTTGTCTTCTAGGTCTATAACCGTCTTAAGTCATCTCTGTCTTTCTATGTTGTTATAAGTGTCTGCGTTTCCTATGTCACATATGTACAGACGTGTGTACGTGTCCGTCAGCCTCTCATATGTACACAGTCACCGCCATTAGGATGGTGCCACCCTCGGCCTTGTCTGTCTTATGTCATCCGTGTTCTGACTTGTGTGTTCTTGTTCATGCCTGTGCGGTTCCTACATCACATGATGTGTGCGGTTCCTACGTCACATGATGTGTGCGGTTCCTACATCACATGATGTGTGTGGTTCCTACATCACATGATGTGTGCGGTTCCTACATCACATGATGTGTGCGGTTCCTACATCACATGATGTGTGCGGTTCCTACATCACATGATGTGTGTGGTTCCTACGTCACATGATGTGTGTGGTTCCTACGTCACATGATGTGTGTGGGTATATGTGAATACGTAAACTGTTCCCTAGGGAACAACCTCGGCGCTTGTAGTCAGCAGATAACCCTTAATATGGGGATATTCTCTGGGTAACCCTGCAGCTTAGACCACGGTTCATTGATCCGTGTAATATACTGAAAAATGCACCAAAATGTCCAGCGCTGGGAATAACCCTCTGCCTACATACAATCACTGTCTATAGGCTACACAATTGGGTAAAATACACAAATTTATTGGAACTTGAGTTCCTACAGTAAATCACACGACTCCCAAATGGAGATCTTATACACAAATACAGACAAAGGTATATGGTACTTAAATTAAGGCTGAGCGTACCAATATAATGCAACCTTTATATGTCATACATTGTTAAAAAGGAGATTGGTATAAACAGCTGATAAAAACATTTTATATCTCCTCTTTCATCTGATGGGACTTGGATCCATCATAAACCTGAAAAATGTGAATACATGCATGATTCAAAAAATATAGAGATCTCAAATCCTGAAAAATCTTATCTAGAGGCAAGAATAAAGATAATAAAAAATGCGTTAAAAATAAGATAACTGCTTCATGTATATCCACAACAGACAAAAGATCTTCAATGTAATGAGATAGAAAATACAAAAATACAAATTTAGGCGTGTTCCATGTCTATATAATAAATGCAGTTCGTGATGTCCTCCTTTCTGCGCATATATAGAATCTCATAACATCGGAGACAATAAATGCGTAATATGATAATTCTTACCACATCCTGTGGCTCTTGTAGAGAGATACAGGGAAGCGTGATTCTAATCCACCTGTATAAGGTTCCTAAGCCACCCGGATATCCGGTGATGTTTCCACTGAAAAAAGTACAGTGTCCAATTCAAGCGTGCAAGAACCGATATGATGTATATTCGTTCCGCTTGAAAACAATGCCAATGTATTCATCGGAGCATGTATTTGTCAAGGTATTATCTCTCTCCACACAGCGCTGTGTATAATAAAAAAACCTGAAGGGAAATCCTTTACTTTCTGACGCGTTTCGTCCCGTTCCAAGCGGGACTTTTTCAAAGTAATGCTCCGATAATTTCAGCTCCTATTTGAGGAACATGGGGGCGTGGTTATCCCCGTAAAGTATTTACGTTTAAAGTGCACTCCTCTCTTTATCTCCTCTCCGCAGTCCATTTCTAAGGACAGCTATATGGAATATTTGTATATCAATTAGTTGTTTGTTCCACATACTCCAGATCATCGGAAAACTTCTTATGAAGAATTAAAACGTTTGTATCCACCCCTACAGAGCACTTTCAAAGAGCCTCAAGGAGTGGAGATTCAATCTAATGTTTCATATATTTTTCTTTCTCCATTTTTTTATTTATGACGAGAACTGTGTGAAAAAGTGGAACTCTATATAACCTGGTTTATTAGGACAAATTTTATGTGATGCCATTATGCTCTTTGAATAGAAGCTGAGAAGATTGGAATTTGTCCCCTGTTCTTTATAATATGAGGAATTCTCTCTACATATATGGATCTGATTATATAAAGGAATGAATTAAATAACATGGCTTTAGGAACGGTGAGTTCCACTATCATGGAAGAAGAGTAGTAATAAATAAATAAAAAAATGTCTCTAGATAAGATTTTTCAGGATTTGAGATCTCTATATTTTTTGAATCATGCATGTATTCACATTTTTCAGGTTTATGATGGATCCAAGTCCCATCAGATGAAAGAGGAGATATAAAATGTTTTTATCAGCTGTTTATACCAATCTCCTTTTTAACAATGTATGACATATAAAGGTTGCATTATATTGGTACGCTCAGCCTTAATTTAAATACCATATACCTTTGTCTGTATTTGTGTATAAGATCTCCATTTGGGAGTCGTGTGATTTACTGTAGGAACTCAAGTTCAAATAAATGTGTGTATTTTACCCAAGTGTGTAGCCTATAGACAGTGATTGTATGTAGGCAGAGGGTTATTCCCAGCGCTGGACATTTTGGTGCATATGTGAATACGTGCTGCATATGTCACCGGCCACGACACACGCCATCAGGCTGCCGCACCTGGTCTCTGGGCTGAGATATTTAGTCCCTCATTATGTGGGCAGCTCACGGAGGACGTATAATAGATGTGAAGTCACTTTATTGGAGTGGAGCAGAGTTCTGGGTCCAGGTCACAGAATTCATGTTTTACTGGAAAGTAATTTGGGTAAAAAGTCTACAGATTAATTTTTTATCTTAATGGTGACGTTAGTTGCCATGAAAAGACTGTATTATATATAATATATCTGAAGCATTTCTAAGCAGTAGGAGTACAAGACTCGGCTGCTGAGCTTACATTTTGCATTTAAATCACAATGGACCATTTACTAGATATTTAAATGATCATCAGAAACTATCTGTAGCGCAGAGATACATCATTAATATTACATGTAATTGGGAGGGGATTGAACAGGTCAGTGTCTCTGCCCCCACTTACATCACCCCCAGGAACTCCAGGTCTGTGTGACAGTGACGCGGGCGGTCTGCAGACACCTCATCAGATTAATGCAGAGTTCCTGGGACTGGTATAAGCCGGACTCTCTCTGCCCCACTTACATCACTCCCAGGAACTCCAGGTCTGTGTGACAGTGACGCGGGCGGTCTGCAGACACCTCATCAGATTAATGCAGAGTTCCTGGGACTGGTATAAGCCGGACTCTCTCTGCCCCCACTTACATCACTCCCAGGAACTCCAGGTCTGTGTGACAGTGACGCGGGCGGTCTGCAGACACCTCATCAGACTAATGCAGAGTTCCTGGGACTGGTATAAGCCGGACTCTCTCTGCCCCCACTTACATCACCCCCAGGAACTCCAGGTCTGTGTGACAGTGACGCGGGCGGTCTGCAGACACCTCATCAGATTAATGCAGAGTTCCTGGGACTGGTATAAGCCGGACTCTCTCTGCCTCCACTTACATCACCCCCAGGAACTCCAGGTCTGTGTGACAGTGACGCGGGCGGTCTGCAGACACCTCATCAGATTAATGCAGAGTTCCTGGGACTGGTATAAGCCGGACTCTCTCTGCCCCCACTTACATCACTCCCAGGAACTCCAGGTCTGTGTGACAGTGACGCGGGCGGTCTGCAGACACCTCATCAGACTAATGCAGAGTTCCTGGGACTGGTATAAGCCGGACTCTCTCTGCCTCCACTTACATCACTCCCAGGAACTCCAGGTCTGTGTGACAGTGACGCGGGCGGTCTGCAGACACCTCATCAGATTAATGCAGAGTTCCTGGGACTGGTATAAGCCGGACTCTCTCTGCCCCCACTTACATCACCCCCAGGAACTCCAGGTCTGTGTGACAGTGACGCGGGCGGTCTGCAGACACCTCATCAGATTAATGCAGAGTTCCTGGGACTGGTATAAGCCGGACTCTCTCTGCCCCCACTTACATCACTCCCAGGAACTCCAGGTCTGTGTGACAGTGACGCGGGCGGTCTGCAGACACCTCATCAGATTAATGCAGAGTTCCTGGGACTGGTATAAGCCGGACTCTCTCTGCCCCCACTTACATCACCCCCAGGAACTCCAGGTCTGTGTGACAGTGACGCGGGCGGTCTGCAGACACCTCATCAGATTAATGCAGAGTTCCTGGGACTGGTATAAGCCGGACTCTCTCTGCCCCCACTTACATCACTCCCAGGAACTCCAGGTCTGTGTGACAGTGACGCGGGCGGTCTGCAGACACCTCATCAGATTAATGCAGAGTTCCTGGGACTGGTATAAGCCGGACTCTCTCTGCCTCCACTTACATCACCCCCAGGAACTCCAGGTCTGTGTGACAGTGACGCGGGCGGTCTGCAGACACCTCATCAGATTAATGCAGAGTTCCTGGGACTGGTATAAGCCGGACTCTCTCTGCCCCCACTTACATCACTCCCAGGAACTCCAGGTCTGTGTGACAGTGACGCGGGCGGTCTGCAGACACCTCATCAGATTAATGCAGAGTTCCTGGGACTGGTATAAGCCGGACTCTCTCTGCCTCCACTTACATCACTCCCAGGAACTCCAGGTCTGTGTGACAGTGACGCGGGCGGTCTGCAGACACCTCATCAGATTAATGCAGAGTTCCTGGGACTGGTATAAGCCGGACTCTCTCTGCCTCCACTTACATCACTCCCAGGAACTCCAGGTCTGTGTGACAGTGACGCCGGCGGTCTGCAGACACCTCATCAGATTAATGCAGAGTTCCTGGGACTGGTATAAGCCGGACTCTCTCTGCCCCCACTTACATCACTCCCAGGAACTCCAGGTCTGTGTGACAGTGACGCGGGCGGTCTGCAGACACCTCATCAGATTAATGCAGAGTTCCTGGGACTGGTATAAGCCGGACTCTCTCTGCCCCCACTTACATCACCCCCAGGAACTCCAGGTCTGTGTGACAGTGACGCGGGCGGTCTGCAGACACCTCATCAGATTAATGCAGAGTTCCTGGGACTGGTATAAGCCGGACTCTCTCTGCCCCCACTTACATCACCCCCAGGAACTCCAGGTCTGTGTGACAGTGACGCGGGCGGTCTGCAGACACCTCATCAGATTAATGCAGAGTTCCTGGGACTGGTATAAGCCGGACTCTCTCTGCCCCCACTTACATCACTCCCAGGAACTCCAGGTCTGTGTGACAGTGACGCGGGCGGTCTGCAGACACCTCATCAGATTAATGCAGAGTTCCTGGGACTGGTATAAGCCGGACTCTCTCTGCCCCCACTTACATCACTCCCAGGAAGTCCAGGTCTGTGTGACAGTGACGCGGGCGGTCTGCAGACACCTCATCAGATTAATGCAGAGTTCCTGGGACTGGTATAAGCCGGACTCTCTCTGCCTCCACTTACATCACCCCCAGGAACTCCAGGTCTGTGTGACAGTGACGCGGGCGGTCTGCAGACACCTAATCAGATTAATGCAGAGTTCCTGGGACTGGTATAAGCCGGACTCTCTCTGCCCCCACTTACATCACTCCCAGGAACTCCAGGTCTGTGTGACAGTGACGCGGGCGGTCTGCAGACACCTCATCAGATTAATGCAGAGTTCCTGGGACTGGTATAAGCCGGACTCTCTCTGCCTCCACTTACATCACCCCCAGGAACTCCAGGTCTGTGTGACAGTGACGCGGGCGGTCTGCAGACACCTCATCAGATTAATGCAGAGTTCCTGGGACTGGTATAAGCCGGACTCTCTCTGCCCCCACTTACATCACCCCCAGGAACTCCAGGTCTGTGTGACAGTGACGCCGGCGGTCTGCAGACACCTCATCAGATTAATGCAGAGTTCCTGGGACTGGTATAAGCCGGACTCTCTCTGCCCCCACTTACATCACTCCCAGGAACTCCAGGTCTGTGTGACAGTGACGCGGGCGGTCTGCAGACACCTCATCAGATTAATGCAGAGTTCCTGGGACTGGTATAAGCCGGACTCTCTCTGCCTCCACTTACATCACTCCCAGGAACTCCAGGTCTGTGTGACAGTGACGCGGGCGGTCTGCAGACACCTCATCAGATTAATGCAGAGTTCCTGGGACTGGTATAAGCCGGACTCTCTCTGCCCCCACTTACATCACCCCCAGGAACTCCAGGTCTGTGTGACAGTGACGCGGGCGGTCTGCAGACACCTCATCAGATTAATGCAGAGTTCCTGGGACTGGTATAAGCCGGACTCTCTCTGCCCCCACTTACATCACTCCCAGGAACTCCAGGTCTGTGTGACAGTGACGCGGGCGGTCTGCAGACACCTCATCAGATTAATGCAGAGTTCCTGGGACTGGTATAAGCCGGACTCTCTCTGCCCCCACTTACATCACCCCCAGGAACTCCAGGTCTGTGTGACAGTGACGCGGGCGGTCTGCAGACACCTCATCAGATTAATGCAGAGTTCCTGGGACTGGTATAAGCCGGACTCTCTCTGCCTCCACTTACATCACTCCCAGGAACTCCAGGTCTGTGTGACAGTGACGCGGGCGGTCTGCAGACACCTCATCAGATTAATGCAGAGTTCCTGGGACTGGTATAAGCCGGACTCTCTCTGCCCCCACTTACATCACCCCCAGGAACTCCAGGTCTGTGTGACAGTGACGCGGGCGGTCTGCAGACACCTCATCAGATTAATGCAGAGTTCCTGGGACTGGTATAAGCCGGACTCTCTCTGCCCCCACTTACATCACCCCCAGGAACTCCAGGTCTGTGTGACAGTGACGCGGGCGGTCTGCAGACACCTCATCAGATTAATGCAGAGTTCCTGGGACTGGTATAAGCCGGACTCTCTCTGCCCCCACTTACATCACCCCCAGGAACTCCAGGTCTGTGTGACAGTGACGCGGGCGGTCTGCAGACACCTCATCAGATTAATGCAGAGTTCCTGGGACTGGTATAAGCCGGACTCTCTCTGCCCCCACTTACATCACTCCCAGGAACTCCAGGTCTGTGTGACAGTGACGCGGGCGGTCTGCAGACACCTCATCAGATTAATGCAGAGTTCCTGGGACTGGTATAAGCCGGACTCTCTCTGCCCCCACTTACATCACTCCCAGGAAGTCCAGGTCTGTGTGACAGTGACGCGGGCGGTCTGCAGACACCTCATCAGATTAATGCAGAGTTCCTGGGACTGGTATAAGCCGGACTCTCTCTGCCTCCACTTACATCACTCCCAGGAACTCCAGGTCTGTGTGACAGTGACGCGGGCGGTCTGCAGACACCTCATCAGATTAATGCAGAGTTCCTGGGACTGGTATAAGCCGGACTCTCTCTGCCTCCACTTACATCACCCCCAGGAACTCCAGGTCTGTGTGACAGTGACGCGGGCGGTCTGCAGACACCTCATCAGACTAATGCAGAGTTCCTGGGACTGGTATAAGCCGGACTCTCTCTGCCTCCACTTACATCACCCCCAGGAACTCCAGGTCTGTGTGACAGTGACGCGGGCGGTCTGCAGACACCTCATCAGATTAATGCAGAGTTCCTGGGACTGGTATAAGCCGGACTCTCTCTGCCCCCACTTACATCACTCCCAGGAAGTCCAGGTCTGTGTGACAGTGACGCGGGCGGTCTGCAGACACCTCATCAGATTAATGCAGAGTTCCTGGGACTGGTATAAGCCGGACTCTCTCTGCCTCCACTTACATCACTCCCAGGAACTCCAGGTCTGTGTGACAGTGACGCAGGCGGTCTGCAGACACCTCATCAGATTAATGCAGAGTTCCTGGGACTGGTATAAGCCGGACTCTCTCTGCCTCCACTTACATCACTCCCAGGAACTCCAGGTCTGTGTGACAGTGACGCGGGCGGTCTGCAGACACCTCATCAGACTAATGCAGAGTTCCTGGGACTGGTATAAACCGGACTCTCTCTGCCCCCACTTACATCACTCCCAGGAACTCCAGGTCTGTGTGACAGTGACGCGGGCGGTCTGCAGACACCTCATCAGATTAATGCAGAGTTCCTGGGACTGGTATAAGCCGGACTCTCTCTGCCCCCACTTACATCACCCCCAGGAACTCCAGGTCTGTGTGACAGTGACGCGGGCGGTCTGCAGACACCTCATCAGATTAATGCAGAGTTCCTGGGACTGGTATAAGCCGGACTCTCTCTGCCCCCACTTACATCACCCCCAGGAACTCCAGGTCTGTGTGACAGTGACGCGGGCGGTCTGCAGACACCTCATCAGATTAATGCAGAGTTCCTGGGACTGGTATAAGCTGGACTCTCTCTGCCCCCACTTACATCACTCCCAGGAACTCCAGGTCTGTGTGACAGTGACGCGGGCGGTCTGCAGACACCTCATCAGATTAATGCAGAGTTCCTGGGACTGGTATAAGCCGGACTCTCTCTGCCCCCACTTACATCACCCCCAGGAACTCCAGGTCTGTGTGACAGTGACGCGGGCGGTCTGCAGACACCTCATCAGATTAATGCAGAGTTCCTGGGACTGGTATAAGCCGGACTCTCTCTGCCCCCACTTACATCACCCCCAGGAACTCCAGGTCTGTGTGACAGTGACGCGGGCGGTCTGCAGACACCTCATCAGATTAATGCAGAGTTCCTGGGACTGGTATAAGCCGGACTCTCTCTGCCCCCACTTACATCACCCCCAGGAACTCCAGGTCTGTGTGACAGTGACGCGGGCGGTCTGCAGACACCTCATCAGATTAATGCAGAGTTCCTGGGCTGGTATAAGCCGGACTCTCGGTGTGGGAGAAATCTGCATTTGCTGCAGAAGATGTTACAGATTAGATCTGTTGGTTATTGGGATTACAAGCTATAATATAATATATACTATAACCACGTCATCCCATGTGTCCGGGTCACACGTAGGTGTGAACGGGACCTATTCGTGTGTTGAATGATGACTGTACACGTGGGATGATTGTAGTTCACATCACATTTACCAACATCTCTGTTCCTATTGATTTAAGTCACTATAGAGTATTGAGATCATTTTGGGGCCACAAACATTTCAGACATAAGAGATAAGCTGCAGTTGTTCCCTAAACCCAGTTACTCTGACATTCCACAAAGACTGATTTCACTGCGTGAGACGTGCAGGCCGGGCGTAGAGGAAAACCGCTCTCTAAGACTAGAACGCGGACTGATGACTGAGCACCATGGTCTGATCAATGATTGCAGTTATATTATTCACTGTCACACATCAGACCCCTTTCTAGTTGGTCAGGGTGTCAAGAGATAGACTGACTTAATGTCCCTTTAATAAAGGCTCAGTGACCGCTGTCATGGTGAATCCTGAGCAAATGCCCCTCTTGCCCAATACAGCTCCTTAGCTCCCTAGTTCCCTTAACCTAAGCTGCGTTATAATAAGGGGTGAGAAGCGCTGAGTCCTCGTACAGCTCTGTACTCAGAAATGATTACTGAGCCGTATGTCAGACTCATCATCCTTAGCACATGAAAAATATGAAAAGATCAAAGCAAAACATTTCCATAACTGCACAACGCTCTGATTTACAAAGCTGGAACAAGCAGGTCCCTAGGGCGACGGTGTATTGTGACATCTGCCTCTATACACACAATTACCTGTGTATTCTGTGTGACATTTGGCCGTTCCTAGCTGGACGCCGACGGCCCCACTCACAAGCCTTGTATACAAATCATTTTGAAAACTTATTTAATAATCAGCGAAAAATATATTTTTATTGTGGCGTGTTCCTAAAAATAGATGTAGTTTCCAACAACTAAATACACTGCGGGAGCTGGAAGTCATAAATTACCTTACATTAATTTTCCATGGTTTGATAGGTTATTAGAGGAATGTTTTAATGTCTTTTCAGACCTTCCCTCTCGGAGATCGGGTTTAGCTCTGTGAAGTTGTAACATGAGAAATAGAGCAGAGATTATACAGATTGTGCCACCATTCATCTGTCCAGACTGGGTGTCCCGGGGATGCCCACTATTTCAGGACTCTCCTTGTTATTCCAGGGGGTATATTTACTAAACGGTGGGTTTAAAAATTGGGAGATGTTGCCTATAGCAACCAATCAGATTCTAGTTATTTTTATTTAGTACATTCTACAAAATGACAGCTAGAATCTGATTGGTTGCTATAAGCAACATCTCCCGCAGTTTGGTAAGTCTAGCCCCGGGAGAGTCGGCACATATGGTTTAGGTACCGCGCACCGTGTACAATGGAGATAGAGCCCATTCGTTAGTCGCCCCGTTGAGTATTATTTGGAGGGAAATAATCTGAAGGTTAAACTTAAAACAAACACAGATATAACCAGGAAAACGTTGTTGTTGTTTGTTTCTGTCGGCTGCTTCCAGCGTCTTACCTGTATATAGTTACGTGTATGTATTTGGAAACCTCTGTTATACACCCAACTAGAAGCTCTGTATACGGCTTATGTCACTTTCTGTGTATTGCGCATTTACCTGCACACAATGGATGCAGCCATGTTGTGGGCGGGACCATCTGTCAGCCTATCGGATCATTGGAGGCGCAGTGATGTCACTAGTTCCTGGTGATCTAATAGGCTGAATATTGATTCTGCCAAGAGAATGGCTGCTGTGGGGGGATTTCATATACAGTTCTCTCTAATCCTGGTGCCCACTGAAATCTTTCTCTGTGTGATGTTCTGTGTAGGGCTTATTATCATCTAATATTGCAGTGGAAAGGTAGAAAATCCATTTATATAACTTGGTCTGTTTCATAAACATCGCAGTAATAATCCCAATATCAATATATACCGTTATGGGGAACGCCCTGAAAATGCACTGACCGGCCGCTATTAAACCGATGTAATCAGACTGCTCAACCAGAGACGAACAGATGGCGCTCACTCAACTTGTCCTCCCCTGCGTGTGGTCACATGAATGCGTTCTTCCCTACTTCTTGGACTTCCACTGCGGGAGATCCCGGAGGGGATGTCCAAATAACAAATGCGCAATCGCATCATCGCGCAGCGGAGAACGGGGCCGTATTGGCGTAAATCGCATCTTAAGGATCCTTCTGCAAGGTCTGAAGACACGAGTTGCGTCATTAAGGCCCCGCCCCTTATCGCAGCGGGATCTAGGAGCCTAGCCTACTCTGCTGGGAGGGCACCCCTGAAAATCGTAGGTCTCCCAGATATTCCGGGAGGGTAGATCAGTGTGATTGAACGTTGATCCTGATGCTTGATTTTAGTTTAGTCTTTGACTAATAAAGTTCCCGTGGTTGAGAATTGGAGTCTATGTCCTCGTATTTAAAGCTCCACACAGGTTCCTAATAAAATCCTCACGTAACTGGGTTAAGATGATGATTTTTGTCCTATGACACATCCACTAATACCAGGACCCCTGCTCTACCAGTAACACTTGTTACTTTGTGGTCTATGTATATATATAGGTCCAATACTTCTCCAATTCCTCTGGAGTGGTGTTTATGGTCCACTTCCTGTATGTAATGACCCCTCCTCCTGCTGCCACCACATAAGGCTTTATTACCACCCCCATTGTGGCGATAAGTCTGGTTTTGTTTTTTCAGAAATAGTTGCCCCCGGGATTTATGATAATAATCTGTCTGCTGACCCGTGATTCTGCCCCGGGCAGTGATGGTCAACTTACCAGATGTGAGCTGCATATATCAGAGATAACAAGCTCTATAAGTGGTGCCCCTAAGACCAGAGGTGAAGTTCTTGCCCATCACACCGCTGAGGATAATTGCTGCATGAAGAAGCTGATCTTTGCTGCTGATTTAGTTGCCTGCTGATATCTCTCTCTTTCTCTCTTCATGTCTGTGCCTTTCTTTTCTGTATGTTTCGGTAGAGGATGTAGCAAATTTAACTGCCAGTGATGTGATGAATCGGGTAAACCTTGGATATTTGCAAGGTAATTCTTCTCCTTGGGAGTCAAGCCTGACTCAGCGATCAATGTGACCAGGAATTTGCCAACTGACATTCGGGGCGCCCTGCACACGTCCATTTATAAATTACAGAGCGGGTCACGTTCTGTCCTCTGCATGTACACACCAGGCAGAAACACCATAACCCCCCCAGCGGTTTTAATAATCACCTGAACAAGACCCCGTCATTCTTTGCAGAATCTGGTAAGAAAGACCAGATAAGACTGCAGGTAGCGAGAAGGGTGGATGTATTGTATGGGAATTTCAAACAAAACAAAACTATTTAACATTATAAAGAGTAATATTAACTTTAAGACAGTGAAATTCTATTTTATGTGAACGAGTAAATAGTATTAGAAATATATTATACAAAACATATACTAGATATAGATATATATATATAATGTTCAAATTTAAGGAACTTAATAAGGTTATTGAGAATCTTGTTTATTCCTGTTGTGAAAAGGGTATTTCTACACCCACCGAGCTGAATGGATTTTAGAGTAAACAGCAGTAAATCACGAACCGCTCAACTAGGTACCAAGATTACATATGATTCCAGATATCTTGTCTGGATAAATAATAGTTTTCGGGTGGGACCAGTGGGTAGCCAACAGTTGGCATTTTCCTCCATTGATGCGCTCATTTGTCCAAAATGGCCACTAACCTGGTTTCATGGAAGTCCCCTCAGTAACATTGTATATTGCCAGATTCTCAATCATTTTTTGGTGTTGACAATGACAAATGATGGTAGAATCATCTTAAATTAATCGGTTTTATGTTGATCCCATGTCATGGGTGGATGACCTCCACTTTCTGGTAACCGGCAATATACAGATAGGCTTTAAATCACTGCATGAATTCACCAGGAAGAGCTTCTTCCATGGAGCAGAACTGGCTGCAATGACCAACAGGCCTTACCCTGAATTGTACTAACCTACCTTACCCGAATACCCGTAAACCATACCATTCTCCCCAAACTTACCTTGACTATCCACAAACCATACCGTACTCCTGGTCCTTACGCATACTATCCATAAACCATACCGTACTCCCAGACCTTACGCATACTATCCATAAACCACACCATACTCCCAGACCTTACGCAGACTATCCACAAACCACACCGTACTCCCGGACCTTACGCATACTATCCATAAACCACACCGTACTCCCGGACCTTACGCATACTATCCATAAACCACACCATACTCCCAGACCTTACATAGACTATCCACAAACCACACCGTACTCCCAGACCTTACGCAGACTATCTACAAACCACACCGTACTCCCAGACCTTACGCAGACTATCTACAAACCACACCGTACTCCCGAACCCTACGCATACTATCCATAAACCATACCGTACTCCCAGACCTTACGCAGACTATCCATAAACCATACCGTACTCCCGGACCTTACGTAGACTATCCATAAACCATACCGTACTCCCGAACCTTACGCATACTATCCACAAACCACACCGTACTCCCAGACCTTACGCAGACTATCCATAAACCATACCGTACTCCCAGACCTTACGCATACTATCCATAAACCACACCGTACTCCCAGACCTTACGTAGACTATCCACAAACCACACCGTACTCCCAGACCTTACGCAGACTATCCATAAACCATACCGTACTCCCAGACCTTACGCATACTATCCATAAACCACACCGTACTCCCGAACCTTACGCATACTATCCATAAACCACACCGTACTCCCGGACCTTACGTAGACTATCAACAAACCATACCGTACTCCCGGACCTTACGCAGACTATCCATAAACCACACCGTACTCCCAGACCTTACGTAGACTATCCATAAACCATACCGTACTCCCGGACCTTACGTAGACTATCCATAAACCATACCGTACTCCCGGACCTTACGCAGACTATCTACAAACCACACCGTACTCCCGAACCTTACGCAGACTATCTACAAACCATACCGTACTCCTGGACCTTACGTAGACTATCCACAAACCATACCGTACTCCCGGACCTTACGCATACTATCCATAAACCACACCGTACTCCCGGACCTTACGTAGACTATCCATAAACCATACCGTACTCCCGGACCTTACGCAGACTATCTACAAACCATACCGTACTCCCAGACCTTACGTAGACTATCCATAAACCATACCGTACTCCCGGACCTTACGTAGACTATCCATAAACCTTACCGTACTCCCAGACCTTACGTAGACTATCCATAAACCATACCGTACTCCCGGACCTTACGTAGACTATCCATAAACCATACCGTACTCCCGGACCTTACGCAGACTATCTACAAACCACACCGTACTCCCGGACATTACGCAGACTATCTACAAACCATACCGTACTCCTGGACCTTACGTAGACTATCTACAAACCACACCGTACTCCCGGACCTTACGCAGACTATCTACAAACCATACCGTACTCCTGGACCTTACGCAGACTATCCACAAACCACACCGTACTCCCGGACCTTACGCAGACTATCTACAAACCATACCGTACTCCCAGACCTTACGCATACTATCCATAAACCATACCGTACTCCCAGACCTTACGTAGACTATCCACAAACCATACCGTACTCCCAGATCTTACGCAGACTATCCATAAACCACACCATACACCCAGACCTTACGTAGACTATCCACAAACCATACCGTACTCCCGGACCTTACGTAGACTATCCACAAACCATACCGTACTCCCGGACCTTACGCAGACTATCCATAAACCATACCGTACTCCCAGACCTTACGTAGACTATCCACAAACCATACCGTACTCCCGGACCTTACGCATACTATCCATAAACCACACCATACTCCCAGACCTTACGTAGACTATCCATAAACCATACCGTACTCCCGGACCTTACGTAGACTATCCATAAACCATACCGTACTCCCGGACCTTACGCAGACTATCTACAAACCACACCGTACTCCCGAACCTTACGCAGACTATCTACAAACCATACCGTACTCCTGGACCTTACGTAGACTATCCACAAACCATACCGTACTCCCGGACCTTACGCATACTATCCATAAACCACACCGTACTCCCGGACCTTACGTAGACTATCCATAAACCATACCGTACTCCCGGACCTTACGCAGACTATCTACAAACCATACCGTACTCCCAGACCTTACGTAGACTATCCATAAACCATACCGTACTCCTGGACCTTACGTAGACTATCCATAAACCATACCGTACTCCCGGACCTTACGTAGACTATCCATAAACCTTACCGTACTCCCAGACCTTACGTAGACTATCCATAAACCATACCGTACTCCCGGACCTTACGTAGACTATCCATAAACCATACCGTACTCCCGGACCTTACGCAGACTATCTACAAACCACACCGTACTCCCGGACATTACGCAGACTATCTACAAACCATACCGTACTCCTGGACCTTACGTAGACTATCTACAAACCACACCGTACTCCCGGACCTTACGCAGACTATCTACAAACCATACCGTACTCCTGGACCTTACGCAGACTATCCACAAACCACACCGTACTCCCGGACCTTACGCAGACTATCTACAAACCATACCGTACTCCCAGACCTTACGCATACTATCCATAAACCATACCGTACTCCCAGACCTTACGTAGACTATCCACAAACCATACCGTACTCCCAGATCTTACGCAGACTATCCATAAACCACACCATACTCCCAGACCTTACGTAGACTATCCACAAACCATACCGTACTCCCGGACCTTACGTAGACTATCCACAAACCATACCGTACTCCCGGACCTTACGCAGACTATCCATAAACCATACCGTACTCCCAGACCTTACGTAGACTATCCACAAACCACAACGTACTCCCAGATCTTACGCATACTATCCATAAACCACACCGTACTCCCAGACCTTACGTAGACTATCCACAAACTACACCGTACTCCCGAACCTTACGCAGACTATCCATAAACCACACCATACTACCAGACCTTACGTAGACTATCCACAAACCATACCGTACTCCCGGACCTTACGCATACTATCCATAAACCACACCGTACTCCCAGACCTTACGTAGACTATCCATAAACCATACCGTACTCCCGGACCTTACGCAGACTATCTACAAACCATACCGTACTCCCAGACCTTACGTAGACTATCCATAAACCATACCGTACTCCCGGACCTTACGTAGACTATCCATAAACCATACCGTACTCCCGGACCTTACGTAGACTATCCATAAACCATACCGTACTCCCGGACCTTACGTAGACTATCCATAAACCATACCGTACTCCCGGACCTTACGTAGACTATCCATAAACCATACCGTACTCCCGGACCTTACGCAGACTATCTACAAACCATACCGTACTCCTGGACCTTACGTAGACTATCTACAAACCACACCGTACTCCCGGACCTTACGCAGACTATCTACAAACCATACCGTACTCCTGGACCTTACGCAGACTATCTACAAACCACACCGTACTCCCAGACCTTACGTAGACTATCCACAAACCATACCGTACTCCCGGACCTTATGCATACTATCCATAAACCACACCGTACTCCCGGACCTTACGTAGACTATCCATAAACCATACCGTACTCCCGGACCTTACGCAGACTATCTACAAACCATACCGTACTCCCAGACCTTACGTAGACTATCCATAAACCATACCGTACTCCCGGACCTTACGTAGACTATCCATAAACCTTACCGTACTCCCAGACCTTACGTAGACTATCCATAAACCATACCGTACTCCCGGACCTTACGTAGACTATCCATAAACCATACCGTACTCCCGGACCTTACGCAGACTATCTACAAACCACACCGTACTCCCGGACATTACGCAGACTATCTACAAACCATACCGTACTCCTGGACCTTACGTAGACTATCTACAAACCACACCGTACTCCCGGACCTTACGCAGACTATCCACAAACCACACCGTACTCCCGGACCTTACGCAGACTATCTACAAACCATACCGTACTCCCAGACCTTACGCATACTATCCATAAACCATACCGTACTCCCAGACCTTACGCAGACTATCCACAAACCACACCGTACTCCCGGACCTTACGCAGACTATCTACAAACCATACCGTACTCCCAGACCTTACGCATACTATCCATAAACCATACCGTACTCCCAGACCTTACGTAGACTATCCACAAACCATACCGTACTCCCAGATCTTACGCAGACTATCCATAAACCACACCATACTCCCAGACCTTACGTAGACTATCCACAAACCATACCGTACTCCCGGACCTTACGTAGACTATCCACAAACCATACCGTACTCCCGGACCTTACGCAGACTATCCATAAACCATACCGTACTCCCAGACCTTACGTAGACTATCCACAAACCACAACGTACTCCCGGATCTTACGCATACTATCCATAAACCACACCGTACTCCCAGACCTTACGTAGACTATCCACAAACTACACCGTACTCCCGAACCTTACGCAGACTATCCATAAACCACACCATACTACCAGACCTTACGTAGACTATCCAGAAACCATACCGTACTCCCGGACCTTACGCATACTATCCATAAACCACACCGTACTCCCAGACCTTACGTAGACTATCCATAAACCATACCGTACTCCCGGACCTTACGCAGACTATCTACAAACCATACCGTACTCCCAGACCTTACGTAGACTATCCATAAACCATACCGTACTCCCGGACCTTACGTAGACTATCCATAAACCATACCGTACTCCCAGACCTTACGTAGACTATCCATAAACCATACCGTACTCCCGGACCTTACGTAGACTATCCATAAACCATACCGTACTCCCGGACCTTACGCAGACTATCTACAAACCACACCGTACTCCCGGACCTTACGCAGACTATCTACAAACCATACCGTACTCCTGGACCTTACGTAGACTATCTACAAACCACACCGTACTCCCGGACCTTACGCAGACTATCTACAAACCATACCGTACTCCTGGACCTTACGCAGACTATCTACAAACCATACCGTACTCTTTTACGCAGACTATCTACAAACCACACCGTACTCCTGGAACTTACGCAGACTATCTACAAACCAGACCGTACTCCCGGACCTTACGCAGACTATCTACAAACCATACCGTACTCCTGGACCTTACGCAGACTATCTACAAACCACACCATACTCCCAGACCTTACGTAGACTATCCTCAAACCATACCGTACTCCCGGACCTTACGTAGACTATCTACAAACCATACCGTACTCCCAGACCTTACGCATACTATCCATAAACCATACCGTACTCCCAAACCTTACGTAGACTATCCACAAACCATACCATACTCCCAGATCTTACGTAGACTATCCACAAACCACACCGTACTCTTTTACGCAGACTATCTACAAACCACACCGTACTCCTGGAACTTACGCAGACTATCCACAAACCACACCGTACTCCTGGACCTTACGCAGACTATCTACAAACCACACCGTACTCCTGGACCTTACGCAGACTATCCACAAACCACACCGTACTCCTGGACCTTACGCAGACTATCTACAAACCACACCGTACTCCTGGACCTTACGCAGACTATACACAAACCACACCGTACTCCTGGAACTTACGTAGACTATCTACAAACCATACCGTACTCCTGGACCTTACGTAGACTATCTACAAACCACACCGTACTCCCGGACCTTTACGCAGACTATCTACAAACCATACCGTACTCCCGGACCTTACGCAGACTATCTACAAACCACACCATACTCCCGGACCTTACGTAGACTATCCTCAAACCATACCGTACTCCCGGACCTTACGTAGACTATCTACAAACCATACCGTACTCCCAGACCTTACGCATACTATCCATAAACCATACCGTACTCCCAGACCTTACGTAGACTATCCACAAACCATACCATACTCCCAGATCTTACGCAGACTATCCATAAACCACACCATACTCCCAGACCTTACGTAGACTATCCACAAACCATACCGTACTCCCGGACCTTACGTAGACTATCCACAAACCATACCGTACTCCCGGACCTTACGCAGACTATCCATAAACCATACCGTACTCCCAGACCTTACGTAGACTATCCACAAACTACACCGTACTCCCGGATCTTACGCAGACTATCCACAAACTACACCATACTCCCGGACCTTACGCAGACTATCCACAAACTACACCATACTCCCAGATCTTACGCAGACTATCCACAAACCACACCGTACTCCCAGATCTTACGCAGACTATCCATAAACCATACCGTACTCCCAGACCTTACGTAGACTATCCACAAACCACACCGTACTCCTGGTCCTTACGCAGACTATCCACAAACTACACCATACTCCCAGATCTTACGCAGACTATCCACAAACTACACCATACTCCCAGATCTTACGCAGACTATCCACAAACCACACCGTACTCCCAGATCTTACGCAGACTATCCACAAACTACACCATACTCCCAGATCTTACGCAGACTATCCACAAACTACACCATACTCCCAGATCTTACGCAGACTATCCACAAACTACACCATACTCCCGGACCTTACGCAGACTATCTACAAACCATACCGTACTCCCGGACCTTACGCAGACTATCTACAAACCATACCGTACTCCCGGACCTTGCGCAGACTATGTACAAACCATACCATACTCCCGGACCTTACGCAGACTATCTACAAACCATACCGTACTCCCGGACCTTACGTAGACTATCCACAAACCACACCGTACTCTTTTACGCAGACTATCTACAAACCACACCGTACTCCTGGAACTTACGCAGACTATCCACAAACCACACCGTACTCCTGGAACTTACGCAGACTATCCACAAACCACACCGTACTCCTGGACCTTACGCAGACTATCTACAAACCACACCGTACTCCTGGACCTTACGCAGACTATCCACAAACCACACCGTACTCCTGGACCTTACGCAGACTATCTACAAACCACACCGTACTCCTGGACCTTACGCAGACTATCTACAAACCACACCGTACTCCTGGACCTTACGCAGACTATACACAAACCACACCGTACTCCTGGAACTTACGTAGACTATCTACAAACCATACCGTACTCCTGGACCTTACGCAGACTATACACAAACCACACCGTACTCCTGGAACTTACGTAGACTATCTACAAACCATACCGTACTCCTGGACCTTACACAGACTATCTACAAACCACACCGTACTCCCAGACCTTACGCAGACTATCCACAAACCACACCGTACTCCCGGACCTTACGCAGACTATCTACAAACCATACCGTACTCCCGGACCTTACGCAGACTATCTACAAACCATACCGTACTCCCTTACGCAGACTATCTACAAACCATACCGTACTCCTGAACCTTACGCAGACTATCTACAAACCATACCGTACTCCCGGACCTTACGCAGACTATCTACAAACCACACAGTACTCCCGGACCTTACGTAGACTATCCACAAACCCTACCATACTCCTGGACCTTACGCAGACTATCCATAAACCACACCGTACTACTGGACCTTACGTAGACTATCCATAAACCACACCGTACTCCCGGACCTTACGCAGACTATCTACAAACCACACCGTACTCCCGGACCTTACGCAGACTATCCATAAACCACACCGTACTACTGGACCTTACGCAGACTATCTACAAACCACACCGTACTCCCGGACCTTACGCAGACTATCCATAAACCACACCGTACTACTGGACCTTACGCAGACTATCTACAAACCACACCGTACTCCTGGAACTTACGTAGACTATCCATAAACCATACCGTACTCCCGGACCTTACGCAGACTATCTACAAACCATACTGTACTCCTGGACCTTACGCAGACTATCTACAAACCACACCGTACTCCTGGAACTTACGTAGACTATCCATAAACCACACCGTACTCCCGGACCTTACGCAGACTATCTACAAACCATACTGTACTCCTGGACCTTACGCAGACTATCTACAAACCACACCGTACTCCTGGACCTTACGCAGACTATCTACAAACCACACCGTACTCATTCGCATAACTCAACCGTTCATGTTTCTTAGGGTCCCATATTCCACCTGTCTCTGTCAGAGCTACTTACTGCAAGGTGATAAAACAGTTACTCAAAAAATAAAATTAAAAGAGAACTAAATGTAAAAGATAAAAATAAATTAATTGTGATAATATAGGTACAATTGTATATGATTTACATTGTGCTTGATTAGTTTGCTGTGCGAGAGCCACCCATGATATCGCTTGGTGTGGTATTATAAAGGCAAAACTGTTTCTACGGCAATAAAAATGCCTTAAGCAGTTGTCACACAAGAAGTTTTCAGCCAGCAAAAAAAAAAAGTTTTTCAATATTTTCGAGCCTGTTTTACACTGACAGGAATGCACAGATCACTATCTGCATGGTAAATACAGCATCAATAATAGACTTCTACAAAGCAAATATTTGTTTGAGAGTTTTCTGCTGACCCTGAACACTGAATGTGTCTTTTCTAAAGCTGCTACAGCAGAAATCTGCTTGTGTGACACAATCTGGGACCATTTAAATACTTACACGTGCTAGAACTATTACTTCTCAATATAATTTGATGCTGGTAAAGTGTGAGTGGTTACATACAAGTATTAACACTGTCCCAGTCCTGGACTTGTACTGTGGGGGGTTTAATTCTGCAACAAATAGATAAAACTCCCATTATTATGTTGGTAATGAGAGGAGAGACCCCACTTTATACTGTACTGTAACATAACTCAGGTCAGTGTATTAGGACTTGCAGTAATTGGCCTGATATTATTCATTATTCATTCGCTGTCTGTTATGCATCATAATCTAACGTACATTGCACAAAAACATCCAGCTATAGATGATTCATTATTCTCATCTCTGTTTAACATGTTCCTTTATCTAAATCAAAACGATTATAATTGTGTTAGGAATAGTTTCTAATTTAAAATGTGATGTTTTATATATGAAATTTTGTTTATAAACATCAACAAAAATGTATTTTCCACAGCAGGAATTATGTTCCTGGTTAATGCCGTCTACCAGGAGAGTTTGTTTATTATTTTAAATTTATATTGTTTGATTTTATAACCGAATTGTTACCATGTAATTCATTTAAACTTTATAAAGTTGGAGGATATATTAATGGTTTCCCCAATTCCTGGTCACTTATTTGTGTCACTGATCCGTCCCTCGCACTGTACTCTGTAGTGTTGGGGAAATGGTGAAGGGATGTTAATGATTGGTTTTAATATATGGTCTAAATGAAAGAATGATCGGAGAAATCGTCTCCCTAAAATCCTCCGGGTTCTTGTCTACACAGAAGCGATATCATCTCGTTTAAACCAGATTGCAATGGATGTAGCAGCTTATATTGGCTGTACTCAAACCATTTATTTTTAAAGTTATGAAGCAGGTCCAAAAAGCTGCCCTCAGGGGCATATTATAGTGAGGTCATATCAGCCACAGGTCTGGTCCTCCAGGAATTGGGCCTAATGACTGGATCTCCCAGTGTGTGGACGTCTTTAATGTCATTGGGAACTTTATTGCAAAACTATCACTTGACGTCGTGATATATGAAATTTCTTCAATAAATTATAAAAGCAATCAAAGACTACAAGATACGTGTGTTATAGTTTGATGATGATACCCCTGAATATATTCCCACTTCTGGGAGCACCTCTGCGCTAAGTCATATGATTTGTTTTATATTTTCTGCAAGAAATGTTTTTAGTAATAGAACAAAAATAATGTTTATAATGTTACGACATTTTGTAGATTATTATTACAGAAGGATTTATCATCTCTGTAGCAGATATGGATTCTGGGGAGAGGGACGATGTGTTTTACTCCCAAATCCTCTGCGTATCTAAGTCACTATAAGTTTATTTATACATGTAGTGTTTGTTCTGTCTGAGGACAGAAGAGGTTTCATTGTGGGTCAGGTTGTCTTCTCCTGGTGTAATCTGCAGCCTGGTCTATAGTTAGTCCTAATGGCTTCATCAATAAGTGACTGATCATTTTATTACAGAGAGGAGAAAACCAATAAGTATATATAATAAGTCACTTACTTTACTTCTCCTGAGTAATTAATCCTGGTCATGTCACTCTCAGTTTGGCAAAATAGACGGATTAAGAAATTACTGCTCCTTTATAACCGGTTAGATCCTAAAAGTTCTAACTGTATCCTTTAAATATTTTGTTAGAAACATTTACATAGAGAGTATATGACAGCTATGTAAGTTTAGCGAATTCACCTAATGAACTGGAGGTGATTATTAGGGCTTATTAGACTTTTTGGGATAGATACCACTTAGGGTTTTACAATATTATTTTGCAATTAACCTTTAACAAGTGCCTGACACTCAAAGCCACAAAACAAAATTTACATTACGCCGTTTCCTCTTCCCAATGCTTAGCTATAAACCCAGACGGTAACTGCAGTCTTGTGATAACTGCTGTCAGCTGAGCATTATGGGAGATGTAGTTCTTCATCGTTGTAGCGTTATGTAATCTTCAGTGGGAAGAGGGGCCTTGTTTCCACCAGTAGAAGCGCAGTGATATAGGTATCCGCGTGTGCTGAATCCAGAGTGACACCAATAACGCTGCAGCTGTTTTACTCTCTTTGTAACAGATGAGATGAACGATCACCAGAACACATTGTCTTATGTCCTGATTAACCCCCCGCCGGACACACGACTGGAGATCAACGATATTGTGTAAGTAGCGGTGCCCTTTGTATGTGCAGCCAATGAGAGGCCTTATAAAGTGGATGAAGTGTTATCTGTGATGAATGTTGATTCAGTTTCAGACAATTATATAAAGAAAACCGGTTTCTTCTCCATTTCTGTTTTCCATATGGAATGTTCTCCCGTAGATATCTCATCAGATCCGACCCTTTAGCCCATGTTGCCAATGACTCTCACAGCCGGAAAAGCAGCAACAGTTACAAGACCGAGCAGACGGGAAACCCTGAGACGCGGGATGAGACGCAGCTATGAGAACGAGCCCGACTCATGGACTTCCAGGGGGGTCCAGCAGCCGCGCTCAGCCCATGAGTCGCTCTTACGGCTGGACTTTGTTGGGACAAGCGCTGGAAAATGACGGTGACATAACTGATGGTTGAATCCTTCACTGCCAACAGTTCAGGAAGTCAAACCCCAAACACCAGATCTTGGCATCACCACGTCCTGCAGCTCGGAATCATGGAAACATTTGGTAAAACGTGATGGTAACATCTAACCACTGTCCTTTGTTAGTCTGGATGTTTCAGCACCAACAATCCACAAGGCGTTTTGTATCGACAAATAACTGGTTGTTCAACAAAGAAGTTTTGAACCAAATTCCTCAACATATTTGACTTAAAATTGCACTAATGTACACATATCACTGTAAGGTCGGATTCGGTGACTGACCGGAATGTGTGGTTCAAATTACTAAACATTTATCATCCCCGGAAATTGTTCCAGGCCAAAAGACACATCTGACAATACTGTGCATCCGCTCCCTGTTGTACCATATAGTATTTACAACTTTTATTCTGAAATATTGGTTTATGAAGTCCGTCTACTTATACTAATATAACAGTAGATTTCTGCGTTATGTTACAGACCCCTCACCAACATATATTGTCCTCCTGTTTATCGTCTATTTGTTTAATCTCTGCTGCTTTTACTTCATTAATAGCCCTGCCCATTACTAGTTATTTCTGGGTAATTCTACTTATGTTATATTAGAAGTAAAACAACCCAATTGTTTTAGCCATTAAGCGCCTGCCTAGTTTGTGTACGGACTATGGTGCTATGTGTCTTATACCATAACCTCTCCAAAAGATGAGCCAACAAGTATGTCTGTTATAATACTCATTGTTACTGTCGTAGATCAGTTATATGATATGTGCCAATATTTGGATCTTTTGCACATCTTAATCTTTATACGAACAGATTTAAAGGCATCTTAAGACAACTTTAATTTATTGCCTCGTACATTCCTTCCAGCAAATAAATATTAATGTAATAGTGTATCTGTCTCCCTCCCTCTGTGCTCTTCAGTCATAGATTTATATCAAGCGGAGTTGTTTCATTGTGTTGCTCCTGGATACGACTCAGTGCCCTGTGTCAGGTACAGTGACATCAGCCACACCAATGCACAACTTCCTGATGGTATAAAGACACAGCTGGAAAGCACAGAAAGAGACTCAGAACATCAGAATAGAAATACAATGTACTTAGTGAAAGCTGAATGAGGGTATGTACAAGCCAAGAAATTAAAGTTATTTAATGGTGATGGAAAAACACCACTTTAATTTGATCAGTTTATGTCTTGTTACATATCAGACTCTCTCATCTCTGGGTCCGAGTCGCGGTTCTTGTCCATATCTGCGCCATCTTGTATTTATCAGCGGGAAATATTTTATCATTCCAAAGTAACCGGTTTTATCGGTCATTGAGGGGGTTGGATTGGGGGGGGCTTAAATTATTTTACCCAGATATCACGTGTTGTTTTCAGAGCAGTCTATGACATTTCATCATGATAAGATGAATATTGTTTTGTTTTACTTTTGATATCACAGAAGGCCTCATGGTGTCCAGGTGCTTTAGAGAAATTGTACAGATTGAAGATCGATATATAATATTATCAGTATTAATCATCATCATATACCACTTACCATGGGTAGAATAAGCTTATTATTAGATGAAGGTTGTTACAGGGTGTTAGTCTCTCTCACCCACATTCTGTGGGACGAATGAATCCGTTTACTAGGACCTTGTGGTTATTACGGTTGCTCGTCGCTCTCATTGCCCGTTTGTTGGAAGCTGTTGTTATAATTAACAGCTCCATGTAACTACGTATGTATAGGATAAATGTGCAGATCCTTGGAGTGAGGAGTGGGGCCCCAGAACAACAGCATAGCGACACTTAGGGCCACAACGAGGGTCCAGCACCTCCGGTACAGGGAAGTGATATTAGCCAATCAGACCAAGGTTAGCTGGGCTGCAGAGCTGATGATCACTGCCAGCTGTACCCCAGAAAGGTCCTATACCCAATGTGGAGGTGCAGCTGGCACCGAGGTAAATGTCTTGTCTGTGTTAATCATCCAGAAACGACAAACCAACAAATCTTCCACACATGTATCCGCAGAGCGTCATCTACACCATGACAGGCAGCCTGGTACACGTCAGGAGTCACATGGGGCTGCCCGCTGACCCTCCCAAGGGCCGCACGTTACCCCTAATCTCACTAATAAAGTAAAACACTATATTCACATATCTGCAGCATTTTACACACGTGTTACACGCTATAACACACATGACAATAAAGCAGGATGAGGCTGAGGGCCGCAGGTGAAGGCTGGTTGAGGGGGGGGGGGGTCACTGATCTCAACTGATCTATACCTATAGTTATTTAACCCTTTACAGTCTGATTGTGTATAATGGAAACAGTTGACGTGAATGAAGCACCTGGCGGGATCATTACATTGTATTACATCTGATCTAGTCGCTGCATGTTTTTAAGACATTATTTGGTTTGTGATGGAAACATAATAATATAAAGGATGATGTACAAATATTTAATTACAATCTTATATTTCATATCTGCTTTGTCACTGAACAAATCATAATATACTATACATAATATAAACATATAATGCACAGAGTATATTATTGATAGTATAATATCTATGTATTTGCCTTCAGAGATGTTATTGGAAACAACAAACTTTTATTGCATTTGTCTTTTCTAGAAGAATAAATTGTACAATAAGGTCCCCAGAGGATATAAAGTGCTTGTATTTCTCTGCTTCTGATCCTATTTTATGAGCTTAGATGAGATGAGATGCGGGATTGGTGAAGCCGTTTTGTACAGTTTTTATTAAACTCTATGTAAAGAAAGTATTAAAATAACAAGCTGCATGCAGCGATATTACACGTGTGTCCTTCTTGTGTCATGTCCCTGATTCAGTTATTGGTAGAATGGTTTAAATGAATATAGACACAAACAGGTGACTACAGCTGGACAGACTGAGACCCCCAGCGCTGAATAACTGCAGAAGGGCAGCACGGTGGCTCAGTGGTTAGCACTTCTGTCTCACAGCACTGGGGTCATGAGTTCAATTCCCAACCATGGCCTTATCTGTGAGGAGTTTGTATGTTCTCCCCATGTTTGCGTGGGTTTCCTCCGGGTGCTCCAGTTTCCTCCCACACTCCAAAAACATACTGGTAGGTTAATTGGCTGCTAACAAATTGCCCTTAGTCTCTCTCAGTCTGTGTCTGTCTGTCTGTCTGTGTGTCTGTGTGTGTGTATATTAGGGAATTTAGACTGTAAGCTGCAATGGGGCAGGGACTGATGTGAGTGAGTTCTCTGTACAGCGCTGCAGAATTGGTGACGCTATATAAATAGATGATGAGAATTGTGTTACGGCTGCATCAGAGCCCAGTACAATGATCAGTGTGTGTATATAGATACAGATATAGATTTTTATATATATAATTATTATTATTATTATCATTTATTTGTTAGGCGCCACAGATATATATATATATATATATATATATATATATATTTTTTTTTTTTTTATTCTGTTATATTTTATGCTATCTCTGCTCCCCTCTATGTACCCCATCCCCCTCACCACATAAATACCCTTATAAAATAATTCTATTAAGAAGCACAAATCAGTGTCAGCACTTCCCAGCCAGTGATGGATATTGGAAGCTGATACATTAAAATCTACTTAAACTTTTATAATTATACCCCTGGTGTGATGGGTTTGGTAATCCGGGTATTGCAGGGAGTTCACTTGGTTTGTTCTTTGTCATCATTATCCGCTATTTATATAGCGCCACTACTTCCTCGGCGTTGTACAGAGAACTCATTCACATCAGTCCCTGCCCCATTGGAGTTTATGGTCTAAATCCCTGTCACGAACACGCTCCCAGCCGCCGTGACTTTGGGGTGTTTGCTGTATGAGGTCACACATGATTCCAGCCCGCAGCCTCTCTCACCCATCACACAGGTTCTAGACCTACGGAATCGCCTCCAAACACAGCGCTCTCACCCCCTGTCAAAGATATTTTATTTTGGATGAAGACAATTTATTAATATGAAAATATTTATATTCTGTCTTATTTTGGTATATCATTGATAATTGATGTGGTGTTGTTGTCGGTTGGAGCCTTACGTGTGAGCTGGAGAGAAGGAACGGGAGTGAAGGAATTACTCAAGGGACAGATGTTTCTAATCACAGATGTTGGAACAAAGAGTTGCAAGAATTTCTTCAGACTTTCCAGGGAAGCCTGGATCAGGATACGCCTATATACTTTCTCAGCCAATTGTAATATGATATTTGTAAATTGTAGTACAACCTATTCTTTAGTTTGAACAAACCTACGTGTCTGGTCTGTGGGAGATCAGATAGTTTTCAATTCTGAAAATGAGAGTGATAATGTTATCACAGCGCTTGCTTATTCTTTTGTAAATAAACAATGATATAATTTTATTCTTAAAGTTTCTTTTGCTGAAGGAATTATTTTATTACTTTATTACCCCCCACACACTTCAGGATCAACCACCACCTATTGGGTACGGGCAATGTGACCCCAATATACTGTCCCACACTGGCACACGGGCTTCTAGTTCCACAAACTAGCAAGACTCACACCAGCACACACAGGGTTAACTCTTCACACCTTCAGACTGTTACACAAATGTACATACAAGCACACACAGCTTGTTAATCAAATGTATCAACAAATCACACACTGGCATTCCAAGGGTTAACCTGGACGAGCAATCTCTTCTAAACAGGCTATGGATTCTTTAGAGGATCAAGGACGCAACTTATTAAATTATAGATTTAATATACAAAAGGTACAGGGCATACAGATAACAAAAATAATGAATAACAATTAATAAACTGGACATAACAAGCAAAAACAGTTTAAAATAAAGAGGATTACATTCAGATTTGCACATTCTGGCCAAGGGGAATTTGGCTAGGAAGATGGACAGCTTATCAATGTAACTTGATTTCCCCCAAAGTCTGACAGTTTTTCCCCTTAGAACACAGATTTTTTAACAAACTCAAATGGGACGGCATTCACAGGGGCAGTGTGAATGCTAATGTGGGGGCGGAAATGTCCCCTGGGTGTTACCTCAGGTTTGGTCAAACTATTCCTAAGTTTTGACCTGTTGGTAATTCTTCACAGATATATCTCAGAGAAATAACACCCCCCTCAATAAACCGGTCATAATCTCCCGCACGTTTAAATACCAAATATGATGAGATTACAACAATATTCAATCTCATCCTGGAATACATGTGACTATGGTTGTTCCCGATGTAGTTGGTATCTATGTTTTAAGACCCTTGTGTGGTCTTTGTCCCTCAGCACAGAGTGGCATCCAGATTTCCCAAAATATGAAAAATGAATTCATTTCCTTTCAAGTTCACATTTCTATATACCGGCATAAAGACCATAGAGGTTTTATACAAGAGTCTCCAAGATTCTCACCTAAGCGTCTGGCTCTCCAATTTACACCTAGGGGTTAGTTTGTGTTTATAACCCTATTGAAAGGAAGTCAATTAGCTAGGGAAATACAAGATCATATACAATGGATGTCTGTGATCTGCATATCTTAAGCTGGTCTCTGCACAAAGGGTTTACCTAATTCAATTACCTCCTCCTGGGCTCATTTGGTCACACCTTTATCTGAATTGAAGATAAGGTTAATTTAGGTATTCATGCAAAGATTTATTTTGGGTCCCGACATCCAATATTCTATTTCAGCATATCAGATTTATGCTCTCATCCTGACAATCCCCAACATACACACAGACCGAGAGAGACTAAGGTCAATTTAATAGCAGCCAGTTAACCTACCAGTATGTTCTTTGAAGACTTGACACCCAGCAACAGCTCTGGGGTAGGCAGCAGCCCCCTGATGCATCTTATAGTAACCACAAACTTCATATATAGTACCACAACCTTATTCCATTAAGCAGCTCAGTGGCTCAGTGATTAGTGCTTCTGTCTCACAGAGCAGGAGTCCTGAGTTCAATTCCCACCCAGGGCATCACTCTAAATAAATTGACAGTTGACTAAATTACTCCTAGTAAATAAAATATATATATAATTCTAAAAAATATCAGCTTTTTAAGTAAACCCATGCAATAGCAGCCAATCCACTAGTATATTTTTGGAGCGTGGAAGGAAACCAGAACACAGAAACTCCAAATAGTCATGGAGGGGAATTGAACTCATGACCCCAGCACTGGAAGGCAGAAGCACTAACCACTAGGCCACCGTGCAGGTAGTAAATCTAAGGAGGAGTGGACTTTATAGCATTCAGTTTTCAAAGGAAGAAGCTAAATGGATTTCTAATCCTTATACCCTTACCCCCAGAGGGCTTGATATTGACTTTGATCCGGGCACGTTTCTAGGAACGTAGAATGCCATCCAGATTTATACTGCTTTTGGACTATTAGGATTACTTGTTCTGCCTTTCATTTCATCTTACTAAGAATTGGGTAATTATAAATTGCCCCCACCCCATATCATCATAATAAACCCCATGGCCTCTCCTTCTCTTTTCTTCATGATATAAAATATAAATTTAATTTAAACCCATATACGGCCTATAGGTTGGATTACATACATGATTTTATCTTATATTGGGTTTTGAAAACAGACACTTGAATAGTTCTCCATCTGATCACCTTCATGTTTATTAATGTGAACCTGATTATTGGTGATCTGTAATTACTTTGTCATTTCTTTATTATTCTGACTTTTGACATTTAGTTTCCATTTTTGCACCTTCCACTCGTTTAGGTGATTTTGGAATTTCTCTCCTGCATTCGTTATCAACATGATGCTTTGGGAACATCCCCTCCTTATGGACCAATGGACGGACTTAGGGGCAGCAACTTATTCCCTCATATTGTTTATATAAATGTCATCCAGTTTATAGAACATACCGTTTACATTGTACCTTGAGGAAGCCCCATTTTGGGGTGAAACACGTTTGAAAGTTTACACCTTAACTTGTACACAGAGGTCTCAGTACGACCCGTAATAATGGTCATCGTGCGCGGACTACGTTATTGTTATGGACAACACGGTCAGTTGACTCCCCCTATATTTGGCATTCTCGCTGGATGATACAGGATTGAGGACATTCTCCTATGACCTCTAGGGACGGTCCTAACTTATCACTTATTGGAGGGATTTAACCCCAGGTCTCGGTGACCACATTTTATTTGGTTCTCTTTGGACATTGGTTACTTATGTTAGTTCATAAGGATGAATAATGGCCCTTGGCTCTTACTCTGTATGTGTTCTATGTCGATATTAAAGATTTATATGTCATTTGTTGATTTACTTGTGCACTGGTTTACCTGTCATGTTTTTAACCTTTGATAAATAAACTTTATTACTATTGGTATTCTGACTCCCATTGTCCTATAGACTGTAAGCTTTGGAGCTGGGCCCTCTTACCTCTCTGTATTACCCAGTATTGTCTATTAGTTTGTCCTCAATTGTAAAAGCGCTAAAGGAATTCGGTGGCGCTATATAAATAAGTAATGATGATGACTGGGAGATTTTCTGGAATTGGCTCCCTCTATTACCACATTGGCAGCATTACACTATATGTCTGTGTATTAGGGAACTTAGACTGTAAGCTCCAATGGGGCAGGGACTGATGTGAATGAGTTCTCTGTACAGCGCTGCGGAATTGGTAGCGCTATATAAATAGATGATGAGAATTGTGTTACGGCTGCATCAGAGCCCAGTACAATGATCAGTGTGTTGGGAATACAAGATACACAGTTTATACAGCTCGCCCTGATGACTCACTTATTTCTGGAATAATTCTGCCTAGTAGTTTAAATCTAGTTTGGTTTTCCTTTACCTTATAGCAGCTTTGTATTGCTGAGTCTGAAACATACACCTTACATCTGTATTATAAATATACGTTCTTTCCAAACCAATACACACTTTTTCTGTGGTGCAGAGAGAATTTTTTTTTGCAGTAATCTGCACCAGTTGTCCTGTCTGCGGTCTGAACGTGGAGCCCACGGAGAGGAAGAACCGGGAGTGGGAACAGACCACACGATCAAGGAGATCGAAATGCTGCCCCAACATCAGAGACATTTACACGTTCTAAGGTAAGTAACATTCAGAGATACACTCCGAGGATCACAATACAGTTATCCACGTGTGTTCTTAATCATTAATCACTTTAGCTCCACTGTCAATTTATATTGTTGGTCGGTGATTGTTATAAAAACTCAAAGCTACAGAAAGCAGAAATAATTCCAGCACTTTAATATAGAAAGGTGTTAAAACTCTGGGACGATCCCAACATTTCCCACAATTTCACAACCAAAAAATGTTTCATTCTATTATTTTCCCCCAGAATAAAGATAAATGTACAAATGATACAGAATAATACAAAACACCAGTGGGTATTTATGAATATAAAGTTTCCAGCGGCTGTACATATAAAGGAGAATTACTTATATTTGCCAGCTTTCAGAGCACAGAGGCCCCTTCGTCAGGCAAGTTTACAAATGATCTGGATTTGTACAGGGGGGGGGGGGGATACATCATTAAGAGAAGCTAAAGTAATAAAATGAAGGTTTTCGGTTACAGTTGGGAGAGTAATAGTCCTATGAGTTCAGAGATCTGGAATTACTCTGCTGTGGGGTGTGAGATGTGTCCGTGTAGTGGGTCATAGATCCAGGTGTTGAGTCCTTGAGTTAATGACTGGAATGTTCTTATCAATTTGAATTCCCATATTTTTCTCTCCCTGTCATTTTTACAAAGACCTTTTAGTATTAAGACTTGTCTGTCATACTGTGTCCTGGTCCAGAGAAGTGTTTACTCACAGGGGTGTCCAGAGACTTCCTTATTGTGTGTCTGTATAAACTCATCCTGGATTGTAGTTTCTGCTTTGTCTCCCTAATGTAGATTCCCTCAGGGCACCTTGTACACTTTATCATGTAGACCACATTGGAGGATGTACATGAGAATGTGTCAGTGATTTTATAGTCCCATTGTGTGTTGTGTACGTGGACAGTGTTTGTTGGTAGGATATGGGTGCACGTTTTGCAATTTTTTTTTTATTGCAAGGGAAGGTGCCAGTGTCTGATGGTGATGAGAGGGCATTTCTTAAATTTGGATGCTGTCTGTATGAAAGGAGAGAGAAATCTGGGAATATTTCCTTCAATCTATTGTCTTTCTGAAATATGGGTTGAAGGTCAGCAGTAATTTTCCCCAAGATGTTTGTGGGGATTGCAAGTGACCACTAGGGGGCACCCTGCTGTTAACCTCCTTCTGTTTGTAATCCAGGAGGCTTGGCCTTGTGGATCTGTTCATCTATAACTATTGTATGGTATCCTTGTTGTAGGAATGTATTCCTCAGTGATAGCCGGTGTTATCTGTCTTCACTGTCTGATCAAATATGAATGTATCTCAGAGCTTGGCTGTAAATGATGGACTTCTTTATGTGTCCTGGGTGACAGCTGTTCCATCTCAGATATTCTGGGCAGCCTGTAGGTTTATGATAGACTGATGTTTGTATAGTATTGTTTTTATTGTATAGGATCATGTCCAGGAAATGTATCTGAGATCGTGAGTAGCTAAGAGTGAGTCTAATGGTTGGGCGAAAATTGTTGAAGTTTTTATGGAAAGTCAGCAGCTCATCTTCAGAGCCCGTCCGGATTAGTAGCAAATCATCAATATAACGGAAGTATGCTGAGGTGACCTCTTACACTTGGTGACCTCATGGCACTTCCCATTCATTGCAGGTGTATGTCTTAAGTCTCTGGACACGCCCGTGAGTAAACACTTCTCTGGACCAGGACACAGTATGACAGACAAGTCTTAATACTAAAAGGTCTTTGTAAAAATGACAGGAAGAGAAAAATATGGGAATTCAAATTGATAAGAACATTCCAGTCATTAACTCAAGGACTCAACACCTGGATCTATGACCCACTACATGGACACATCTCACACCCCACAGCAGAGTAATTCCAGATCTCTGAACTCATAGGACTTTTACTCTTCCAACTGTAACCGAAAACCTTCGTTTTATTACTTTAGCTTCTCTTAATGATGTATCCCCCCCACCTGTACAATTTTTTTGATGTAACAGCTCTTAAATGTTGTGCCTTTTCCTCAGTTATTAATTTGTAAACAGAGGCCCCTGATAGCTAGCAAATATAATCTTTTTTTGGTTAGCCAATAAAGGTATCACTCCTATAATACTTGTCTTTTTTGACACAAAAGTATTTAACATCACAGTCTTTTTTTTTTTTTTTTTTTAAACAAAAGGTACCAAGTGCTACCTGTTGCTCTCCAGCTGTTGTAGAACTACAAGTCCCAGCTGGCTCTTCCAGCCAGAGCCTGTTCCAATATAGCAATCAAAACATTGCAGTCAATTGGGTTCCTCAAATAATTATCTACATTGTGGCTTCAATCATTTGTTTTAAAAAAATAAAATAACTTTGTCCCATAAAATTTTCAATGTCTAAACATTAAATATTACAAAAATGATTAAGTGGATCTGCAAAAAAAAAATGTTCTTATTATATTAATAAGGTTAATAACTGAATCATTTACAATGTAGTTTGTCATTGTCAGGTTACAGGGGACGTTATAAAATATTAGTTTCAATAAATGCACAATTTATATTTTACAATGTACAAAGTCATATTTCCATCTGTCCCAGGTACTATAAGCTGCATTGTAGGTTCCATTAGACAGGAAACTGGGCATGGAAAAGTCTACCTATATTGTACACATTACATATATAAATCAATATATAGATATACAATGTATCAAGCTGGCTGAATACTAGTTAATGTAAGTTCACACACAAATACATCAATAATGCTATGCTGATTATAAATCTTATTTTAGGAAAACATATCAATGTGGTGGATATTTAAATAACAGAATACAAGTTAGATGAGTGTTTGTTGATGTTAAATCCGTGAGGTTTAGTTATAGAGAAGCTCACAATGTGGATGAGCGGTTAGGTGCAGTCTGTCTATGTTCTCTCTTGTGTAGACGTGCAGTCTCTCTGTCTATGTTATACTCTCCTCGTTATACGTCTCAGACAGTTTCAGGCTCCTCTTTAAGGTGTACATAATGTTCAAGACACTCAGCTCATCATCAGCCTTCAGTTCCTCCTTACTCGGAGGCTGATATATGAGGTTCGGTTTACTCGGTACTAATGTGGGGTCCACACCTCCTTCCTGTACATCTAGGGCCGTGTCCATGTTTTTAGAAACCACTGGTAAACTTCCAGCCACTTTACAGAAATGAAGGTTTGCTAAGACACTGATATCATCCATGTCATCCTCAGCTCTGCCAATACCACCACAAGGACCCGGAGCCATTGTAATCCTTGGACTCCTGGCATACAGGTGGGATAGATATTCCTTATTGTCCATGGTTGTATGTTCTACAACCTCAGGATTGTTTGCTGTACATCCATCGGTGACCAGAGGGGACGGACGCAGAAGGATAGAAGGTTCCTCTTCTGTAGAGAACGTCTTTTGTCCTCCAGCACCTGCCAGAGATGCTGTCATTTCAAATACAGAGTGAAATTGTTTTCTAGAAAGTCTGTCTGACAAATAATCTGTAAGTCCTGGTTTGTGATCTTCGCTGGTTGGTGGGAGGAGCTTGTTAGAAATTTTAAGTGTTTTATTTCTTTCCGATTTGTTGGGGTCACAAAGAGTTTTCTTGCTGATCTTTTCACCGCTCATATCCTTACTCCTCATTAATCTTTGATGTGCGGCCCCAGCGTTGGCTTGGTCACCTGGTTGATCATTACGGACTGCACCATTTACACTAAATACAAATATATTGTTTGTGTCACCTTCATTTAGACCATAATCCTTTGCTGAAAGGTTTCCGGATACTTCCAGATCATCGTTTTCTTCTTTCAGTCTGTCTGCACTTCCGGGGTGGCCATCTGCCGGGTCATCGCTGGCTGTATCTGCCAACTTATCTTTGCTTCCAATGAGATTATCTGCTTGATGAATGTCTACATCACTCTTCACTCCATGACTACAGTCTGACAAATCTAGATTACGAGCAGACCCTTTAAGTCCTTTGCTACAGACTTCTTGATTAGTACTTGCTGAAATTTGTATGTGTCCGTTTTCCTGTGTTTTGTCATTTGTTCTGGAATCCTCTGGTTGACCAAGAGGGGAGTAGAAGTCCTTGGAAATGTCCTCACATCCAATGACTGGTACAAACAGATGACAATCTACGTGATCCTCTGGTTGGTCATTAATGACTGTCGTATCTAGATTACCAGCTAGAATCTGATCTGACCAGTCTAGACGATCAGCAGAGTTATTATTCATACCTGGTGAGACCAGGTTGTGGCTCTTTTCATCTCTCTGCCTCTCCACATAAGTCATCAGCATCTCTGTCTGATCCGTGCATGCTGGAATATGTAAATTACTGTCTGGTTGGTCCTTCAATGTGTTGTTTGTTTCCAGTGTTTTATCACTAACCATTTTGGAACATTCTTTGGGATTTACATTCTGGAAACTCACTGTACCCTGTAAGCTCGAGATCGTCTCTTCATTATTAGCTGAACTCATTCTGTCTTCAGTTTCTTGCTCACAAAGTTGGAAGAGACCGGACCCAGCTTCCTCTTGTACCTTTGTATCATGACCATAGATGCTCATTACAGCTGTATTGTTACTGTTCTCTGCATTGTGCACCTCATGTAATATTGTGGAAGAATCACCATACAAATGTTCTGTATCCGTTGTAAGATTAGGAATTATATGGTTATCCAGGATGTTGTAGTTTGAGGACAAGCTGATAGTGCTGGTACGTTTTAAAATATCCTCATTCTTTGGCCATTCTGAAATCTCATCAGCATCTTGAATTGAATTTGAGTAAGAAGCAGACGGTGTAAGTTGGGTTTCTGTACTGAGATTAGTATTTGAGCTGCTAGTTTGGCTGATCTCCCGCTGGTTGTTGGGCGATGTGGATTCACTTACTACGTTGGTTATTGTTTCCAACGATTTAGCTGGAACGTGTGGACTGGTTTCACATTGTGTATTATCTGAACTGACTCTTATATTTGTTGGATAAATAAGAGTAGGATTGTTCCCTGTATCATGTTTACTTATTAGCTCTCTGAAGTGAGACTTCAGTAGTAAGCTATCAACGTTTGGTGTTGTGTCTTCATTTTCATAATCAAACATTCCAGAAAGGACAGGACCACATTCAGCAGTCACGGTTTGGTTACTGCTCAGTATTTCTGGATTGGTAGATCTGCCGCCTCCTACATTCTGACTTTCATTTGGGGCAATGACGTCTGGTAGACTTAAATTATAAGGGGATACCTCATTTATTCTGCATTCATTTCTTGGGAGACACTCTAGTTGAACATCAATTAATGGTAGATCTGAATTACTAGTCAACGCATCTTCTAATCTGTTCTCCTGTCTTACCATGTCCTCAGCTGGTACATCATCGATGACTGGTAGACTTGGGTTACTAGGTAACACATCTTCTAATCTGTTCTCCTGTCTTACCATGTCCTCAGCTGGTACATCATCGATGACTGGTAGACTTGGGTTACTAGGTAACACATCTTCTAATCTGTTCTCCTGTCCTACCATGTCCTCAGCTGGTACATCATCGATGACTGGTAGACTTGGGTTACTAGGTAACACATCTTCTAATCTGTTCTCCTGTCCTACCATGTCCTCAGCTGGTACATCATCGATGACTGGTAGACTTGGGTTACTAGGTAACACATCTTCTAATATGTTCTCCTGTCCTACCATGTCCTCAGCTGGTACATCATCGATGACTGGTAGACTTGGGTTACTAGGTAACACATCTTCTAATCTGTTCTCCTGTCCTACCATGTCCTCAGCTGGTACATCATCGATGACTGGTAGACTTGGGTTACTAGGTAACACAATTTTGAACCTGCTGTCATCACTTGTGAGACATTCTGTTTGGAAGCCAATAACTGGTAGCACTAGATTACTATATGACACATCTTTTAACCTTTCCTCTCCAATATCTCCAGTTGGAACATTAATGATCGGTAGACCTTGAATATCGGGTGATACATTGTTCAATCTGCTTCCAGCTATTAAAAGACCTTCTGTTTTACCATCAAAGACTGGTAGCACTAGATCACCAGGCAAACTATTCTCTGCTGGTCCGAAGCTCCCAACGGAAACATCACTACTTGCTGGGTCCAGAGTGTTAGGTGACCCCTCAGTCACCCTGCTTCCATCCTCTGGGAGACCCTCTGCTTGGACATCAATAATGGGTAAATCTAGATTGTACAGTGATGCGTCTTTAGATCTATCCTCCTTGTCCATATTATCTTTTACAGTAATAGTTGGTTCTTTGGGTATTAAATATGGAGTAACACAAGTAACATTGGCATTATGGTTATCATACAGACTTAAATCTGGCAAGCTGACACAAGTCTTCTTGGAAGAAATTGCTGGATTTGGCAACTTATGGCTTTCCGGGGATTTTGAGGACAAGAGGGGATATGGTGTATTTTCTGTAAAATAGAAAAAAAAATAAACTCAAGTAAAAATGACTTCACTGCACAATAAAACATTTTATCGGTTCAGTCTGTATTAGTATCAGAAATGAAAACCTGGTGCAAAGCCAAATGCTCAGGATTCTAAGGACTAGATTTACTAAGCTGCGGGTTTGAAAAAGTGGGGATGTTGCCTATAGCAACCAATCAGATTCTAGCTGTCATTTTGTAGAAAGTACTAAATAAATGACAGCTAGAATCTGATTGGTTGCTATAGGCAACATCCCCACTTTTTCAAACCTGCAGCTTAGTAAATCTAGCCCTAAAAGTGAAATTCCAAATATGAAGGTTCAGCAAATTGAATGATCACAGTGACAGACAGAGGACTCTCCTGAAAATACAAAGAACACGTGAGTCCCTCCCACCAGCCCCCATCTCTCTACGGCCCTGCGCCCTTCAGTCCAAAATAATGTAATAGATAACCTAAAATTCACAGTGAAAAGTTATTCTCAATGTAACAAAACTGTTTATGGGTACTTTATGTTATTGATCAAACCAAGTTAAAGGGATGTAAGACCCTCACAGCAGAGGGCGATATGACTTACAGAACTGGAACACAGATAAGTTATTCATATCTTCTGCCAATATGATGAGGACAAGAACACAAATAACACAAAACTTGTCTTATATACAATAAGTCTGATGATGATCCGTTTAACACATCTAAAAACTATTTGCGTTTCCTAGGTTACAAATGACCCTCTCATTTCAAATGTCCACCCGCATTTCTTTCTATATTATACATATAATAAACACGAGTATAAATCCTGCCCTAGTGTAGCCTACAAACAACATTGTACAATAAATATATTGCTCATATACAATTTGTTTTTAACATTATATTTTTGGTTAATATTTCTTATTGTCAGATTCTAAGCTCCACTGATCCCTCCTAAACACAGACAACACTACTAATTCAGCAAGAGGAAAAACTAACTGCCTGACATAAAAGATAAAATATTTAGCAGTATTTGAAACACTTGACTGACATTTAGTATATCCATCATAATCCATGTACATGTTCTTGAAAGGCTACTATCTGCACAGAGATATCTGGGTTTTCTTGTAAGATTTCCTCTGTGACAGTTTGACAAAGATTGAAAATGGGATTTTTATACTTACGTAAAATCCGTTTCTCTTACTCCATTGGGGGACACCGGGGACATTGGGGTATAGAGTAAGGACAGGTTTAACTAAGCCCTAGGTCCTCCCCCTCTATACCCCACCTCCTATCCAGCCTCAGTTTATGTTTAACCAAACCCACCGAAAGCGGAGATAGAGAGAAACAGGAAAAGAGAATAAAATTAACAACCAACAACATTCTCTTACCAAGAAGACTACATGTCAAACTGTAGGAGAAATAGAGCGTTAAGGGTGGGCGCCCGGTGTCCCCCAGTGGACTAAGAGAAACGGATTTTACTTAAGTATAAAAATCCCATTTTCTCTGTCTTCCTTTGGTGGACATCACAAAGCTGCCCTGCGGGAGGGAACACTCAGAAGAAATGGCACGAAACACCTTTCTTCTAAAACTTGCATTCTTGGATGCACATTAAACTTGTAAGTTAGTGAATGTGTGTACAGACTACCACGTGGCCGCCTTACACAGCTGTTCTCTGGAAGCACCATAGCGGGTCGCCCAGGAAGCACTTACAGACCCTGTAGAGTGATTGCATAGATTATCTGGGACAGGCTCCCCAGCCTTACTATAAGCTTGACGAATAACAGCTGTAATCCACCTAGTAATAATTACTTTAGAAGCTAGCCAGCCTCTTGTGAGCATGATAGAGACTCAAGAGATCGGCGGTCTTGCGCATCTTCTGAGACCTCTGCACATAAATTCAGAAGGCTCGGACAACATTGATAAAACCAATAGAAATATCATTAAACTGAATACATAAAATCATTCAGGACCGGAATGACAATGTGTTGACTTAGATAAAAACCAGACACAACCGTAGGAAGGAAAGAGGTCCTGTTTCGAAGAACATCCCTGTTTTTATGAAAAACAAGAAGAGGAGACTTGTAAGATAAAGCAGCAAGCTCTGAAAACTGTGCGTGCCGAAGAAATGGGCAAAACCATTTTCTAGGATAGAAATTTGAATTCCACTGTGTTCAAAGGTTCAAAAAGGCGGATGCCGTAAAGCATACAACACCAAATTCAAATCCCATGGTGGTACCGGAAGAACATATGGAGGTTGTACATGGAGAACGCCCTGACTGAAAATGTCCACATAAGGAATGACAGCAAGTTTTCTTTGAAATAAGACAGAAAAAACTAACACCTGACCTTAAAGAGAACTAAGGCGCAAACCTGCATCCAACTCCTCCTGCAAGAACCTAAGTAACCTGGCCAAGCAAAAAGAAGTAGGATATCTCTTCTTTTTACACCAGTCAATAAATTTTCCAGACTCGATAAGAAATCTTTGCAGAGGCTGGTTTCCGAGCACAAAGCATGGTTTGCACCACAAGTTCGGAAACACCTTAGGGCTTAGGATTATAGCTTCTACAGTCACACCGTTAAAGCCAGATGTTGTAAACGTAGATGACAAAAAGGGATCTTGCGTTAATAGACCTGGGCGTAGCGGCAACCACCAAGTCCAAGCTCGTCGGTGTACCAGGCCCTCTGCAGCCAATCCGGCGCTATCAGAAGAACTGGAACAGCCTCTCTCTTTACCTTTAACACCCTTGGAAGCATGGCTACCGGTAGAAAAACGTACACTAAGCAATACCTCCAAGGACAGACATGGCGTCTACTGCAACAGCCATAGGATCTCTTGCACGGGAGCAGAAGAGGAGAACCTTGTGGTTCATCTGAGATGCCACCATGTCGATATTCGGGTCACCCCACCATCCCACCAACTGACAAAACACCTTAGAATGAAGGGACAATTTCCGCATGGCCAAGGGACTTTTGGTACCGCTCTGATGATCGAGGTATGCCACTTATGTGGCATGGTCTGACTGAATCTTCACTGGCCTTCCCTGCAGCAAGTGTTGTGCGCTTATAGAGCATGAAGACTGCTCACAGTTCAAAGACATTGATTGGAAGCTTGGATTCCTTTTGAGTACAAAAACCCTGAAACCAAACATGTAGACAGAAGGCCTCTAATCTCGAAGGCTGGCAACCTTTGTGATTAAAGTCCAATTTTAAATTGATAAATTGCGTCCCCTGGCGAGAATCTGTTTATGTAACCACCAAAGAAGCAACTAACTGGTCTGCGGAGACAGGTGAAATACCTGGGCCACCAGATTCAAATGGTATTCGTTGCATTGCAACAGAAGATCCAACTGGGACTGCCGTGCATGACACTGAGCAAGTTGGACCGGCTAGAAAGTCGATACCATGTTGCCAAAAACGCTCATGGCGAAATGTACCGAAGGCTACCTTGCTGCCAACCCAGATCTTACCATGTTCTACAAGGCTAGAATCCAGTCTTTGTTGGTAAGAACACCCGTTTTGACGGATGTGAAATAAAAATACTCAAAAAGATAATTTGCTGAGATGGGAGCAACTTGGACTTTTTGAAGTTGAGAATCCAACCGTGAAACTGTAGAGTCTAGATTACTACTTGGATATGTCGCCTACAGCACCTTTGGAGACTCTGTCATTAAAAGAAGATCGTCCAGACAAGAGATGATTGTAACCCTCTTGGACTGTAGCAGAGCAGCCACGACCGGCATGATCTCTGTGAAGATACGTGGGGTCGAGACCAGGCCAAAGGGAAGAGCCTGAAATTGTTAGTGCTGTGACCGAACCGCAAACCTCAAAAGGGACTGATGACCCCTCTAAATAGGTACATGAAGATAGGCATTTTTGATGTCTAGAATCCCCATGAATTTTCCTTGTTCCATGCCGTGAATGACCGAGCTCAAAGACTCGATCTTGAACCTGGCCACTGTGACACGGGTGTTAAAACATTTTCAGAGTCAGAATTGGTCTGAATAAGCCCTTTGGTTTTAGTACGAGAAAAAAAGGTTGTAATAAAAACCCAAACCTCTGAGAATCTGGCACTGGAATCATCACTCCGAAATAAAGGAGGGATAGAATAGTTTCTCGTAAAACCAGTCGCTTTCGTGGACAAGTGGGAAGCCCTAAATCTGTCTGGGAGAAAGACCAAGCAGATCGATCTTGTATCCTCAATCCACCACACCCAAGCCCAGACATCGGTAGTAGACTGCAACCACTGATCCCCGAACAAGAAAAGACGAGCTCACACCACTGGCGACATTGGAGGAGCAAAATGTCCGTCATGCGGACTGGACTGCTTGTTTGCAGGTTTCGCTGCTGGACGTCAAGCCGACTAGGCCTGGCGCCCACGCAGCAAACCACCCCTAGGGGTGGATGACTGGCCTGTAGAAGATTGGCCTGAGGAATATTAACCCCGAAAACTTCCTGAGGACTGAAAGGACTGGAATTTGGATAATCTTTGTTTGGGAGCATTAACTGTAAGAAAAGTGCCCTTTCCACCTGTAGCTTGACTGATAATGGAGTCAAGCTGAGGTCCAAACAAAAGACCCCCAGAAAACCGTATGGTCTAAAGAACCTTTTCAGACCCCTCATCAGCCTTCCAGGATTTAAGACAGAGAATACGAAGAGCTGAAACTGCAGAGGCAGAAATACGTGCACCAATCAGTCCCGCGTATGTAACTGCCTCTCGTAAATAATCTATCGCCCTCGGTATTTGCTCCACTAATGGAAGCAGTTCAGAGGAAGGCCTGCCTGCCTACAAACCTTGAAAACGGTGTTTTGACCGGCGTTCTACTGCTTTGTTAACCCACGCAGATGCCGAAGCAGGCCTGAAAGAGGCACATGCTGCCATGAAAATGAACTTAAGGACGGTCTTAACCTAATGGTCTGTACCATCCTTAAGAGTGGCTATGTTAGGACAAGGAATAGTAGTTACCTTGGCTAATCTTGTAACTGCAGCATCCACACGTGGAAGCGTCTACCATTTAGCAAATAAATTCAGGAGGAAAAGGATAAACCGACTGCAGTCACCAAAATACTTGGAAGTTGCTATCTGGGGAAGGCCAAGGCTCCGACAACAAATCTTCCAATAAGGAAGAAGCCAGGAAAAATATATATTTTTTTTCTTTTCTGTGCAAAAAGAGGAGCCCGTGCAACATGAGGAACCTCTTACTTAGGAAAGTGAAGTACCTGACACACAGCTTGTATTAATTCCTCCACACTCTGGCGAACAGAATTAATCTCCTCCACAACCGAAGGAGCATCCATGTCAGAAGTCACCGCTAAATTACCTTCATTCTGGGAACTACAGTTAAATCTGGCTTATTTTCCTGAAGTTGTGGCGCCGTCCTCCTACGCTCACGTGAGGAAGACGGTGCCGCAGATTGTAACATCCTCTCTAAGAGGAAGAAACCTAAACTATACCCTGTACAGAGGATGCAATTCCCTGTACCCAAGCAGGCTGTACACACCGCCAGGGAGAAACAGTCAAACCTTGACTTAGCGAACTAGAACCCATGTCAGTTGCTACAGTGCAAGCAGAATCAGAAGATGGAGCGACCACAGCCTGTGGCAGCACCAACTGAGCAAGTTCAGCCGCTGTATTGGAGAGAGACAGAACCCAGGCATGTGATGCAAAACAGTGTAATAAACAGTGTAACAAAATACAATATAAATAACAAGCAGCCCACAACTCTGAACAGAAAGTGAGCCTGCAATACAGCCAATAAAGCCCCACAGAGTAAAAGTAATAAACTTTTGAAAATAACAATCCCCAAACCTTTCTATCAGGACTCAGGACAGAAAAGGGGAGCTATAAAATGGCTGTTTATTGTGGTGTCTGCACACATGATAGTGAGAGACTACTACCATGGAGGAAGTGTAATAGATTCCCCCAGGGCCCAGCACTGAATTGGTAACATTCAACAATCCAGTGCCTAGCAGAGCTCACTATCTTAGTGACCCAGCCTGACCCTGTCTCCTGAGCTAAAAATAGAATTATTTTTTTTTTCCTTCATAGAATGACTGCTCCTAGTAAGAAGCAGCCTGCTCAGGGACACACTGCAATTTTCTATCCCTCTTTCTCAGCATTGTGCTGGGAGAGGGTTTCACTTACCTTCTGCCACCCCTCCTCACGCAATGTCTGCAGTCTATCTGACTGTCAGATCAGGAGGATGGACACAGCCTGCGGTGACTGTGCCCGACTCCTAGGAGGGTATGAAAACGTAGGGAGAGGGAGGCTGGCAACAGAGGCACCTCTCACAGCACCTCTGATCCCCCCCCCCCTTCCTCCATACAGCGCTTGCCGCATGCTGCAGATTCCTGCCATAGAATAATAAAAGTAACAGAAGAGGGCTGCTGAGCAGCCCAGACACAGCCCTTTCGCCGGGCACTTAAACTAGACTGAGGCTGGACAGGAGGTGGGGTATAGAGGGGGAGGAGCTAGGGCTTAGTTAAACAGAAGTTTAAAGTGCCAGTTCGCCCTGTTCCTACTCTATACCCCAATGTCCCCGGTGTCCCCCAAAGGAAGACAGAGAAAGTAATTCGGTCATTACCTTCAAGAAGGTCCTCATCGTACGGGGGATCGTGAGTGGATTTCTCCGTTATCTTTCCTTTTTCACATGTTTCCAGTTGTTTCAAAACTTTTAATGCTGTTTGACATGGCCTCAACTCATCACAACAATTACTGTGATATATCCAAAATGTCTCCCTTGCTATCCCGTCATGTAGCAAGGAATGTTTCTCTTTATTTTTGGTCTTATCCTTCCATCTTGTGCCTGATGGCCCAGGAGGTTTACGTGTAGACTGAACGTCTTGGAGATCACATTCCGAAAGATGGTCAGTTGATTTCCATTGAGTTTGGCCATTTAAAAAGTCCGCTCTTATGTGTCTGACATCAACCCCCTCTTTGGGTAGTGGTCTTTCACTACTTGTGCCAACGTTGGGTGATGAGATACTAGACGTAGAACACTTATCCTCTGTCATGTTTGAACATTCTCCAAGTTCTTCTCGATCACAAGTTCCCTCGAGCGGTTCCCTGTTTAGGGATCTCTTATTGTCAGTAAACACATTGATGGCTCTTCCGTGGTCCAGTTTATTCTCTAAATGACACTTAACAGAATGATCCTGTTGTTCATAGAAAGTGCTCCAGGTCTTAGATTTATTACCTAAGGTTACACTGTCTGTCACTTTGCTGAATCCAACATCGTTTTCTAGTGATGGGTTATCTCCTTTGATTGCCCCCTCGACAAAGTTTGTTGCATTTAGCGTAGTTTCCAGTGATTCAGTGTATGCTTCAAAATATGTTAGTAGACCTGAAAGAGAAAGAAACATTCTTAATATGAAGTACGATCCTTTAAGCAGATTTTATGTATTATGCTTTTAATCAATATTGTTCATCAGTTGAATTTGTGCATTTCCTGCATCCACTAATTATGGTCACTTCTTCAGGGATTAACACTCTGGAAACCCACTCATGAAAGTGACTGAAGGGCGGAGGACCCCAGTATTTCCAGGGGTCCTAGTCGTGGGAACACAGTGTTAATGCCATGTGCAGTGAGAGGGCCCTTATCCTGCAGACTTACCAGTTTCACTACAATGATCATCGTCCCGTTTGTCACACATGTTAATGTCAGAATCCGTCCTCAGCTCCCGTCCAACGCTGTAACTGTTACCTGCAGGACGGAAACTTTGTGAATTTATTGCATTACAGGCTAATTCTGGGGTAATTGGATGAACGGAGCAGTCATTGGATAATTGTGCTGTGTTTCCATGTGATGTCACTGTAGAATGATATATGGTGTCTTCTGTTACAGAAACCGCATCCCCGGTTCTCTTACATCCAAACGCTTCCAGACTTGGAGCACTTAAACACTTGGGGAAACCCCGTTTTTCAGATTTACCGGCTCGTACTTCTGAACATTCAAAACTGTCCAAATCTCTTTCTGCTTTATGGTTTCCATGATGTGAACAGAAGACGCGTTGGATGGAAACGCTCCGGGGATGTGTACGATTCACTCCGGTTTCAGCATCAGATAAGCGAGTAGTGAACGTGCTTCTAGGGTCACGCGGTGATTCTGCGCATCTCTCCGGCCTGGTCTTGTGAGAACGACACTCCGGGTCTGTTATACTGGTGACTTTGTTCTTGCAGTGGCTGGTGAGGAAACAGATCATCATCCACATGGTCACAGAGAAGAGCAGGATACCTGGTAGAGATAGGGAACATGTCAGAGGAACGGAGGTCTTTACACTGCCCATTATAACCAATTTGTTAAAGAATAAAAAATGTATTGACGTTTACAGAGTGCAATTGTTTAATTTGACAATACAAGAAATGTATTACAGTGAATAACATATTAAATATATTTATAGCATATTTATAAAATAATTGTTTTAGCAAAAACAGACATAACCATAAAATATAACTTTTGTCTTTACACATGTATCATCATCATCATTATTTATTTATATAGCGCCAGCAGATTCCGTAACGCTTTACAATTGGGAACAAACATTAATAAGACAATACTGGGTAATACATACAGGCAGAGAGGTAAGAGCTCTGCTCGCTAGCTTAACAAAGGTAAAAGTATTGAGTGGCCTGTGTTGGTCAGATGATGATGTGATTCTTTGCATGTATTAAACAATGGAAAATACATAGAATATAATGGGACTGATGCTAAATTTGTGTCCAAAACCAAAACAGGAATTGTACAAATATGAAAACATGTTCAACTTTGATTTTTGCACATTTGTTATTAGGTTGGAATAAAATATAGAAAAACTCTAAAATACAGCAGGAATTCTTCTCTCTCTCGTGTGTATAGATTTTTTTTTTTTGCAAAACTACTCCACAAAATCATATAATATGTCGCCATCACCAGCATTTACTTCTACCAGCCCTTAGGCGCGACCACGGACACGGCGCCTGGCGTATCCGCATCTGTTCACAGTTAGGTACTTAGTCTATGTGAGACCCTCCCCCACCAGTCACAGGGGTCACATTGTGTATTCCTGCAGCTCATTCTGTGTTCATGCTCAGTACAAATTTGTGTATTTTTTATTTGTGTAGGTTTCCAAAGCCTCATACAACAACAAGAGTAATAATCAATCACATACAGTAAATGATCAGATATTTATATACAGTGATTTTGGAATTGTTATTTATACCATTATTTTTTAAATTGTGCAGTTAGTTAATCTTTCATTAGTTCATAGAAAATCATACACAGGGAAACCATATAATACAGAATTATCATTCAAGGTATTATAGTTTATTTGTAATTCCAGATCAGGGGCCTGATTCATTAAGGATCTTAAATTAAGAAGTTTCTTTTTTCAGTCTCCTGGACAAAACCATGTTACATTGCAAGGGGTGAAAATTAGTTTTCTGTTTTGCATATAAATTAAATACTGACTGTGTTTTTTCATGTAGCACACAAATACTTGATAGTTTATTTGTACACTGAAATTTAGTAAGTATTTAACTTATGTGCAAAACAGAAAACTAATTTGCACCCCTTGCATTGTAACATGGTTTTGTCCAGGAGACTAAAATAAGAAACTTCTTAATTTAAGATCCTTAATGAATCAGGCCCCAGATCTTTATTTATACTTCCTGCTACATCGACTTGTAATATTCAATATGAAAATGTAACTGTTTATCGTTACATCTATTAAGTCTTCATCCTGTGGGTTATACTGTAACAGTACGTTCCGTCCGTCCCAGCACAACACGGATTGGATGAAATCTGACACTGGAAATTCTTAAGGTATATTATCACCTACACAGGATAGAGGCAGCCATTTTGTGGGCGGGGCCACGATTCAGGAGAATGCAGCCAATCAGCTCATTAAGAACAAGTTTACCCACTGAGCCAGCTTGGACTATAACAGTTGAGGGCTGGTGGCTCAGAGGTCGAATTATTAAGCCATTATTCTGTAAACTCACAAGATGCCAAAAACACAAACTTGGACTTTAGGGGTTAAAATGTTTACCCCCTCCCGCTTCATTTTAATTATTTTAATGTAATTTTCTCCAGGAATGCCCGGCTAATCTAGGGCTATCTAGAAAACAAAAAGTCACATTATCTACATATTGTTCGTTCAAAACATTAGTAAGTATCTAAAGAAAGTAACGGTGTAATGGAAATACAGACATAACTCCTATTTATTCACAGCGGAATCATTAAACAAAGGGACTCTGTGGCTCCATACATATAAGCAATGGGGAGCTCATTGTGTAAGTTGTTAGTGTTATAATATGGAAACCCAAGTTCTCCCTACTAGTGTGGAGAAGGCCGGCTTGGGACTCGCTGTTGGTGAGTCTGTCTCCACCTCTCTCTTGTCCACCGGCCATGGTTCTCCACCACCTCATGCAACAGATCTATAAAGCTATATTCATTATTTTCCAGTAACTTGTCATCGTCTGGTGTGCTCCTTAGGTCAGATATTGCTTCTGACCCTTGGCTATTAAGATCTTCCCTCAATACGCCGGTGTCCGGAGTCACAACTTTGCTTCTTTGAGTACGTCCGTCACGGCTGGACCTTTGATGAACGTTCCTGGTCGTATTGCCACGTTGTCCTTCCCGATTCTTGGTTTCCACCTTTTTCTTCCCAGTGTAGGTGGCACCTGGTGGAGGCTCTTTCTTTGGGTTAGTTTCTCTCGGCAAACCTCTCCCCTCCATGTGCATATGAAATGTGGCCATGGGGTCAACATCGTCCCATTTTTTAAATCTCTCATCGTTATATTTTTGGCCTTTAAGATGGGATCCACCTGACTTTGGGGAAATATTGAGTGACTTTAAAAAGTTGTGATATGAAGCACTGGAGTCTTCCTTACACTGAACCCGCTCTCTAGGCCAAGAGTACGTTCTTTGTAAGATCCGTGGCTTTAACTTACTTCCACTGATCTCTTTTTTCACAGGATGGGTCCCTGCTGATTCTTCATGAGCTGTGGTCACACATAAGTAGACTATAGGCTCTAGGACATCGGGATTGGTGGTGGTCCTGGATGAAGGTCCGTCATCCTCTTCTGGTCTCATTGTTACTATGGATGAGCACGTGGAGGTATCTTCCACCGATTGGACCAGGCTCTTCTGGATTACACTGGGGGGAGGTGGCACCAAAGTACCCGCTGGAAACTGATGGACAGTACTCTGTAAACTGTTATAATACCATAATTCCATGTTGCATTTGGAGAACTCGTTACTATGGACGTTTCGATTCTTCTTTACATCCTGATCTATAACACCTTGTGACTCAGCAGCTCTCCTCCCCCGTTGTGTTCTACTGGATTGGTTGAAGTCAGCTTGAAGCAAAATGGCTGCCGCAGATTTAGTCCGTCCCAATGTTGTGATGGTTTGAGGCCGAGCGGTTTTGAAGCCGTCCTGCAACAGGTTAGTCTTCACTAACACCATGTCACCAGAAGGGGGTGTCCTTCCCGCAGATGTCGCATTGGTCCCTTCCACGGCTCCTTTGTCTGGTCGCACTTGTTTGTTGTCTTGTTTTTTCTTCCAAACAAGGAAAATCAGCAAAATGAAGAAAGAAATCACTGCAATAAAATAAACAATGATTTTGTTGTGGAGACAGAGTGCAGTGAGCAACAGTATCAATCATTTACCAGCTGAGACACTGGTCAGTCACTAAGAGGATGATCGGCTAAACACATGATGGGAGTAGGAGCACTTGAATTAGGGCTCATTCTCACCTATCCCTCGTTAATGCCCTTATCATCCGCTAACACCAGAAAGGCACAGTACAAATATACCAGTAACATAGATGGTGACAATAATGAATGAAGAACAAGAAACAAACATTGCTCTATAAATGGGGAGGAATGACCATTGTGCCTGAGCTGGGCCAAGATCCTCCATCACTCTGATCCTTCACCAAATATTCTATAACTTTTTCATTATTAAAACTATTTTTTGGCTGAAAAAAGCATCCATGGGTGAAGTCACCAGTGGTGGTATTAATGGGGCCCTAGTAGGGGGCAGCATGGTTCTGGCACCATCTGTCCTAGGGATGTGCATAACCAGACAGTAGGTGGGGGGATAATTGGCTGCCCAGCCAGCAAAACTGTTTTGCTGCAAGGTGGGGAGGGATGTGTGCTACTGACCAATAGGAACAGAGAGCCTGCAGCTCGCTATTGGCTCGTGGTCACACCCGTTGCAATGTTGCTTGCAGCACCGACTTTTGATGTAAATCTCTGGCACTTTCTGCCATGTTACAGAACCACAAATAAAATCATCCCTGAAAGAACATGAAAATTCTGCTGCAGTCACATACACAGACATCCAGCTGGGACAGACAACTCTCTGGACGTAGCTTATTACAGATGGACCCGCCCTGGTTCCTGGCCGCGTGTTACAAGTTTTTCTTCCTCTATTCTCAATATAGTCAGACAAAACTCCCCCTTTCTCCTTGATGCTAAATATCACATTATATTAATCTCTGTAGTTACATTGTATAAAGCAGCCTTAGGCAACCTGTAGCTCTGTATCTGTTGTGGAACCACAAGTCCCAGCATGTCCTTGATAGCCTCCTCCCAACAAACACGACATGTCCCCAGCATTGTGTCAGGTGGGGGGGAGGGGGGGCATTCTACTCTATTTAATCCACTTGTGTCCAGTTGCATGCTGGCACTTGTAGTTCTACAATAGGTTTGTGCTGGTACTCTCTAGGTGAGTCCTCTTACAGGACTGAACCCGATGCTGATCTGTTTAGTTAATGAGAGGAAGGATCACTAGGCTCAGTCCTAGGCCCCCTCTGATCTGCTTTATCTGCACCACTTCTCTTGGAAAACTAGTTTGGATTTCAGTTTCATCTCTATGTGGATGATACACAAATGTATCTGTCCTCTCCTGATCTCTCACCATAATCCTGTTACAAACATCTAAAACATTTCCAGAATATCTCACAGAAGTCATTGCAAAAACATTAATTTGTGCATCTTTATCTCCCGCATGGACTGTTGCAATTCCCTCCTTACTGGTCTTCCTGGACCAGACTCTCATCACTGTGAGGCTGATGTTACACACATGCAGCTCTGCTCTGTCAGCCCCTAACGCCGGCTGCCTGTATCTTACCAAATACTTCTACATATAAAGCTATTAACAAATCTGCTGCAATATACATATCTTCCCTTGTCCCAATATCGCCCAACTCAACACCACCGTTCTGCGTCTCTCATCCACTCATTACCTGCTCCCACTCTGTGGAATTCCCTCCCTCACACAGACTATCCCCAGCTCCAAACCTTCCAGCGTTCCCTGAAATCTGACCTGTGCAGGCAGCTTATCCAATGTCTGAACTAACCTCCTTACATCTGTAATCTATTCTACCCAATTACCCCTCTACACATCTAACATTTATTCTGTACTCAAACACCAGCTGAGCCCCAAACCAACATTGCTGGATGACTTAGAGCAACATGAGGCTCTTACTGTCATGTATGAATCCTCTTACCTCTGTCTGTTATTTTATTACTGCGTTTGTTCCCAGCAGCTCTATACATAAATCTTACTGCCCACAGATAATATACCGTCCTATAAACATCTGAGAAAGGGGCGACACTGCTGTAAGAATTATTAAAATGATGAATTTTCTCAAGTTTGTTTCTATTAAATTTTACATTAAGATGCATTTATTTGCTGGCTGTGTTTCTAATGTACCAAGACCGACATTATTCACTGACACCATCTGGTCATTCACTGAGAGGCCAATCAGCTGAGCTCCTATGAGACATTAGTGATTGATCTGCTCTCACCATCATCCGTTGGGGCATTTCCTGGCACCTCAGTGTCGCTAAGACGGGACGTAGAGAAGCAAAGTGCAGCAAGTTCAGTCCTAACTACAGTGCGCTGGCCTGTGCCGCTATACACAGCTCATACTACTCTGAGAGGCTTAAACTGAGGGGCTCATAGAACACATTACAAATGGCACCGGCAGGAGTAACTACAAGGTTCAGGTAACGGTCATTGAAACCCTTTAAAGCTGCAGAACAGGAGGACCAATCGGAAGCCACTATCATTGGTCCTCCTGCGCTCTGCTATCCCCCCGCCTCCACCATGTCACATGACCCTGGTTTTCAGAGTGTGGGAGGAGCTAATTAGCTCCAGGTAGTAATAGAGCTTTCGGTTCAAACAAAATGAGCAGTAAAACATAATGACCAATTTCTACACAGATTCCAGGAGCTCTGCTGCTAAAATGATTCATCGCAGCCCAACATGCACAGGATAATTTACTCAGTCATTGGAGTACTACAATGCCCAGCATGACACAGACAGGGACACGGCTATAATCTAGTTGATTCCATTTTATAATCAATACATTATAAAGCCGAAAGGATAAGAATATGGAGACTACTGAAATTAGGGACATTTGGAAATCATGTACAATGTTCTGCAGAATATATCACTATGTATCTGTCAGGAGGTAGATGGAACAGAGCAATGTTCTGCAGATCTCTAGAGAGGTCAGTAATGTAATAATCTGCAGAATATATCACTATGTATCTGTCAGAGGGTAGATGGGACAGAGCAATGTTCTGCAGATCTCTAGAGAGGTCAGTAATGTAATAATCTGCAGAATATATCACTATGTATCTGTCAGGGAGTAGATGGAACAGAGCAATGTTCTGCAGATCTCTAGAGAGGTCAGTAATGTAATAATCTGCTCAATATATCACTATGTATCTGTCAGGGAGTAGATGGAACAGAGAAATTTTCTGCAGATCTCTAGAGAGGTCAGTAATGTAATAATCTGCAGAATATATCACTATGTATCTGTCAGGGAGTAGATGGGACAGAGCAATGTTCTGCAGATCTCTAGAGAGGTCAGTAATGTAATAATCTGCAGAATATATCACTATGTATCTGTCAGAGGGTAGATGGGACAGAGCAATGTTCTGCAGATCTCTAGAGAGGTCAGTAATGTAATAATCTGCAGAATATATCACTATGTATCTGTCAGGGGGTAGATGGGACAGAGCAATGTTCTGCAGATCTCTAGAGAGGTCAGTAATGTAATAATCTGCAGAATATATCACTATGTATCTGTCAGGGGGTAGATGGAACAGAGCAATGTTCTGCAGATCTCTAGAGAGGTCAGTAATGTAATAATCTGCAGAATATATCACTATGTATCTGTCAGGAGGTAGATGGGACAGAGCAATGTTCTGTAGATCTCTAGAGAGGTCAGTAATGTAATAATCTGCAGAATATATCACTATGTATCTGTCAGGGAGTAGATGGGACAGAGCAATGTTCTGCAGATCTCTAGAGAGGTCAGTAATGTAATAATCTGCAGAATATATCACTATGTATCTGTCAGGAGGTAGATGGAACAGAGCAATGTTCTGTAGATCTCTAGAGAGGTCAGTAATGTAATAATCTGCAGAATATATCACTATGTATCTGTCAGGGGGTAGATGGGACAGAGCAATGTTCTGCAGATCTCTAGAGAGGTCAGTAATGTAATAATCTGCAGAATATATTACTATGTATCTGTCAGGGGGTAGATGGAACAGAGCAATGTTCTGCAGATCTGTAGAGAGGTCAGTAATGTAATAATCTGCAGAATATATTACTATGTATCTGTCAGGGGGTAGATGGGACAGAGCAATGTTCTGCAGATCTCTAGAGAGGTCAATAATGTAATAATCTGCAAAATATATCACTATGTATCTGTCAGGAGGTAGATGGGACAGAGCAATGTTCTGCAGGTCTCTAGAGAGGTCAGTAATGTAATAATCTGCAAAATATATCACTATGTATCCGTCAGGGGGTAGATGGGACAGAGCAATGTTCTGTAGATCTTTAGAGAGGTCAGTAACTAATTGAGAGGTTTTCGCCATAGTGACAGAAGGAAACATTTAAAAATATTCTTTCTACAGGTAATTAATTTTGTATATAATCACTGAAGATAAACATTACCATTGTCATTTACATTAGGAGGGAGAGTTGATCATTCTATGGTTTCTTCCCCTCCTCTAACGGTGCAATCTCTTTAAACACAACACACTTACCTAGCAACACAAGCAGGGCTGGTAGAACCACCTTATGGACTGTTGCGGGGGATGGTGAGAGGACGGAGGAGGAACAGTTCATGTCTGTTACGTTCCACACAAGTGCTCCATATAGATTCGGCGGATAGTGACAAGTCACCAAGTTTGCGTCAGCCAACCTGGATGTATTTACCAGTTCTGGAACACACAGAAGTAGATCAGGGAGGTCAGAAAACGTGGAGGATTAGTACAAATACAGATATAAGTATGGATGTAAAACTGCAGAGTGTCGGGGAACTGCTGTGTAAGATATCAATACATCCGGAGAGCTCCACAAAGGTTATTACACTCAAAGACTACAAACTGCAAACCACATGGGCTCACTGAGGACATAACTAGGAATACACAGGGTCCTCACTGCAGCACCTATGGAGGGGACCAACCCTTTATTAGTGACGTTTTCAGTTTAATTCCTAAATACTGCTATATATAGCCTCATACAAGTCTTAGATTAATCATGAGAGGACATCGGCTCTGTCTTTATAGTATACATCACCATCGTACATTTGAATGATCTTTTAATATAAGCCAAGATCTGGTCCTGGCTCTTCGCTTTGCTATATACCAAGGAAGACCAACATTAAATATCTATTCCACCCAAGACAACATCTGTATGTACATGTAAGATGAGCCACGTTTATGTTATATTTAGTTATCAATGCATCTTGCAGCAAATGACCCATACTAGTCTGTACATTGATAAATAGTATAGTGTAAGGAATAGGGTATTACCTTGTAACAAGAGAATGACCTCCCTATGTGTGCAGGAACAGTTCCAGGGGTTCCCTCCCAGTCTCAGGGTCCCGTTCAGGGGTTCCAGCGCGCTGCGTTGAAGCGAGAAGAGTTTATTAGAAGACAGGTCCAGAGAGGAGATCTTGTACAGGCCCCGGAAGCTGTCGCTGCCAATTGCGCTAATTTCATTCCCGCTAAGATTTAAACGTTCCAGGCCAGAGAATCCGGCCAACATCTCAGGACGCAGCTGGCGAATCAGATTGCCGGCCATGGTGAGGTTTCTCAGGGTGGCCGAGTCATGAAACCAGGAGGGTGATATGGTCCTCAGTGTATTATTCTGCAGCTCGATATTGGACAGTCCGTGAAATTGCTGAAAGGCCCCAGATTCAATGGTGTGAATTCTGCTCCCTCTCAGCGTTAAACTCAACACTGACTTCAAACTGGAGCTGGAAAATACGGATGAATTGATCAGACCGACGTCCCTCTCTTCAAAGATAAGAATCTCAATGCCTTCGATGTAGTCTGGATGGAAGAACACAAAGATATGATTAATAAAACTCTGACTCGTATCAGCTTCAACTGTCTCCCTGGATGATATAAAGGTCTTGGTTAAGACATTAAGCAGTGTACCTGGTGAAAGTTGGGGGCACTTATAAAATAATAAATAAAGTAGAAATGAAACAATAAACTTAAAAAACAAAATGTTTTCACAATGTTCCCTGCAACAAGTTTGGTTTTACATTCTCGCTGTGATATTTGTTACCAGCTACTAATAAGCCATAATAGCCAAGATCACAGAAACCTCCAGTAAGCAGCAGATTCACATAGGAAACTGATACATCTCTGTAATCTGAGGGAAATGGGAATGGTACTTTGGAGGATATATTTTATTCTTTATTTCATTAACAATAATAAGGTGGGAAGGGATGAGGTACAGAAGAGAGAGGGATGAGGTACAGAAGAGAGAGGAAGGGATGAGGTACAGAAGAGAGAGGAAGGGATGAGGTACAGAAGAGAGGGGGATGAGGTACAGAAGAGAGGGGGATGAGGTACAGAAGAGAGAGGAAGGGATGAGGTACAGAAGAGAGAGGAAGGGATGAGGTACAGAAGAGAGGGGGATGAGGTACAGAAGAGAGAGGAAGGGATGAGGTACAGAAGAGAGGGGGATGAGGTACAGAAGAGAGAGGGATGAGGTACAGAAGAGAGAGGAAGGGATGAGGTACAGAAGAGAGGGGGATGAGGTACAGAAGAGAGGGGGATGAGGTACAGAAGAGAGAGGGATGAGGTACAGAAGAGAGGAAGGGATGAGGTACAGAAGAGAGGAAGGGATGAGGTACAGAAGAGAGAGGAAGGGATGAGGTACAGAAGAGAGAGGGATGAGGTACAGAAGAGAGAGGGATGAGGTACAGAAGAGAGGAAGGGATGAGGTACAGAAGCGAGAGGAAGGGATGAGGTACAGAAGCGAGAGGAAGGGATGAGGTACAGAAGCGAGAGGAAGGGATGAGGTACAGAAGCGAGAGGAAGGGATGAGGTACAGAAGCGAGAGGAAGGGATGAGGTACAGAAGCGAGAGGAAGGGATGAGGTACAGAAGCGAGAGGAAGGGATGAGGTACAGAAGAGAGAGGGATGAGGTACAGAAGCGAGAGGAAGGGATGAGGTACAGAAGCGAGAGGAAGGGATGAGGTACAGAAGAGAGAGGGATGAGGTACAGAAGGGAGAGGAAGGGATGAGGTACAGAAGCGAGAGGAAGGGATGAGGTACAGAAGCGAGAGGAAGGGATGAGGTACAGAAGAGAGAGGGATGAGGTGCAGAAGAGAGAGGAAGGGATGAGGTACAGAAGAGAGAGGGATGAGGTACAGAAGAGAGGGATGAGGTACAGAAGAGAGGAAGGGATGAGGTACAGAAGAGAGAGGAAGGGATGAGGTACAGAAGAGAGAGGAAGGGATGAGGTACAGAAGCGAGAGGAAGGGATGAGGTACAGAAGCGAGAGGAATGGATGAGGTACAGAAGCGAGAGGAAGGGATGAGGTACAGAAGCGAGAGGAAGGGATGAGGTACAGAAGAGAGAGGGATGAGGTACAGAAGGGAGAGGAAGGGATGAGGTACAGAAGAGAGAGGGATGAGGTACAGAAGAGAGAGGAAGGGATGAGGTACAGAAGAGAGAGGGATGAGGTACAGAAGAGAGAGGAAGGGATGAGGTACAGAAGAGAGAGGAAGGGATGAGGTACAGAAGAGAGAGGGATGAGGTACAGAAGAGAGGGGGATGAGGTACAGAAGAGAGAGGGAAGAGGTACAGAAGAGAGAGGGAAGAGGTACAGAAGAGAGAGGAAGGGATGAGGTACAGAAGAGAGGGATGAGGTACAGAAGAGAGAGGAAGGGATGATGTACAGAAGAGAGAGGGATGAGGTACAGAAGAGAAAGGGATGAGGTACAGAAGAGAGAGGGATGAGGTACAGAAGAGAGAGGGATGAGGTACAGAAGAGAGAGGGATGAGGTACAGAAGAGAGAGGGATGAGGTACAGAAGAGAGAGGGATGAGGTACAGAAGAGAGAGGGATGAGGTACAGAAGAGAGGGGGCTGGGGAAGGAGATATCGTCTCAATTGACTAATAAGTACATTGGCCTGAGGAGACCTGAGCTACATATCACATACACTGTACAGTATACACATAAACTAACAGACATTAAAACATTTTGGAGAAGAATTCAGGGAACGGTCACTTTTTATATACAGATCTGTGCTAATTAATCGTCCTGTGCGATCTTCACCGCCTTATGCTAGAAGCAGCCACAACGGATATGAACTACGATCTCCTCAATATACAGCGCTACGTAATATGTTGGCGCTTATAAATAAAACACAATAATAATTATACTTAAATGTACACACAGCTGCTTATAAATGGCAAGTGGCACTGACGTAGTCGCTGTCTATGAAAATAATCTATTGAGCATGGTATAAACATGTTTCATTCATTATCACAAGGTGTCACTTACATGGGATTTTACACAGCATATTAAAATGCAATGTTAAATATATAGATTGACTAATATGAAGCATTAAACTGTATGTCAGAGGTCGTCTGCTGTCATGGGACTAGAAGGCCCAGCATGCCTCCAGCTGGCAGTGTATGCTGGGACTTGCAGTTCCACGTCTGCTGGAAATGGGTTTGCTCGTACAGGTATTTAAGCTGCTTTAGTTATCTCCTCACAAAGCCACATTAAAGTATGCTGCAAGAAAATTAAGACACGTTCGTTTTCATTTGTAAAAGGAACCGTGCCGGTGTCATCTGTCTTTTTTTTTTTCAAATCAGGTAAAATTTTATTGCATTTTTTATCTTTTCTTTACACTTTTAACATCAAAAAAGCCCATAACATTAGGCTAAACCAACAACTATAACCCACACAGTGATACAAGTAGTGTCAAGTATTCATATACAATAAGTCATCTGTCTTTTTAATCTACTAAAATGCTTGCTGAATCTGTCTTCCTTTTCTAGGGTTGGGCTTAGTTACATTAATGGAATAATAATGACATTCTGACAACGATGCAGCAATCACCATCCACCCATTGTGCTTAAAGCATTTATTAGTAATACACATTGTGTGGAAAGTGAGCGATGGTGTAACCTGCTCAGAGCTGGAGCCATTCATGGTCATCTTATGTCTCATTGCAGCTTAGATAAAAGCATAACACGTTCCTACCTTTTTGGAAGGTTTTGCAGTAACGTATTTTATCCGCATAGGCGGCCGTACAAGTGGCTCTACATACATTCAGCAGTCCATAAAATGCCATCAGTCCGAGTAAGGCTGAAAATACAATAAATTGTACAATATACAGTGAGAAACAGAACACAAATAAAATATGCACATTACAAATGTTTTTTAAAAAAGTATATATATATATATATATAATCACCACGTACCATTCATGTTCTCTGTGTTTCTGTGATGACAGCTAGCAGTATAATGGGAAAGTGTTAGATACAGATTATTATTTTAAACAGGGGCAAGTTGCAACCTGTATTTAGAAAACGGCCACTGATCCTCCCACGTAGTTTCCTGGGGTACCCGTTAGAACCAGCGGGACGCTTGGGTAGTCGAGTGTTACAATACTTTGTATTTGTTAATGATCAATTTTACCTACTGCTGGGACTTAAACAACATAATTAAAAGTGTGTTTTGATAAATATAGATCTAAAATAAAAATCGAGCAAATGATGTTTGCTAACACAGAATGCATATTTGTATGATTTATTGTTTGTGTGTCTAGTTAGTACGCTGCTATCTGCAGAGACCATTCTGATACCTATAGGCTATGGGGATGTAATGTCGGAGGAGAGCTTGAATCATATAGTAACAGAAATACATTGTGTGTAATCCTGGTGTTTTAATAACTGCTTCACACATCTTGAATGCTGCTGGTTTATTAATGATCAGCTATTATCAATCAGAACCTCCATAGGGACCAGTGATCCCTATTTTCCAAAATGTGAATGCACCCGGAGTACAGACCATACATACAGACACAAATTAATGTTGTCAGCACAGTGGGGATCATATATAAAATTAAAAAATGTCCAAAGGACATCACAAGATCCTCTTTTGTACATGTGCCTAAATTTCCATCCCAGTGCATTGTTGACAGACAGAGATGGCAGCGTTTTGGGAGGAACAGAAGTTTGCACTGGCTGGTAGGGGGTGTCGGGCAGGGTCAGGGCGCACCGCGCAGAGTACAAAGTAGAAAGGTACACTCTCAGCGGTTCAAGCAGCAGACCTATTAATATGCCAACTATAGGAAAAATATCAACTTTCAATTGCAAATAAATCATCAATACACTGAATATTAAAATCCGATGAAACCCTTTTTAGGCACGCAATGAATAGGCTAAAGAGACAGCATCTGTATACACCAATAGAAAAACGAAAAAAAAAAAACACCTGAAACAGAAAAGTGCTGCTAAGATTATTCCTATTGCGAATTGACAGAAATATAAAGATTGAGATGTTTTTGTTGGCAGTAGATCCACGGTTAACACACAGACACGTAGCGTAGGCCTGTGGACACTTCATAGTCATTTAGAAACATAATGGAATACATTGGCAGGAAGGGACTAAAGAAAAAGGACACAATTCTGCATTATCTTACATGTCCAGAAAGCTTATTTTTATGTTTAGCTTAATATCAGTGGGCTCCTGCATATATTATATTATATTATGCAGCACTAAGCAGAGAATATTACATACGTCAGGCTGCGACTTTAGTAAAAGCCGGTTTTGGAGGCCAGATCAGCCCAGTGACAATCTCACCAGCCTCTTTGGACAGGTGATTTGGAGTGTGCTCAGATCTAAGCAGTGCAGCCTAGTTCCTGCCCTTTGTTTCTTGCCTGGTCGCACTCTGTAAGCGGGATATCTCTGGCACTAATCTGTGCCAAACCAGGAACATCTGGGCTCCCTAGAGCACTTATAAAAACAAAGAGATTATCAAAATAAAGTCAGACGCCTGATTGATTAGACTTTAACAGCCACAAGGACCAGCGTACTGTTCATCAGCAGAGGTTCCGGGGCCGCTCAGAAACATCAAGTACAGATGGGGTTTTCCATTGAGCATTCAGATCCTTAGTGATCCCTAGGGATCTAGACCACTTTTGGTCTCCAGAAGATAGCACTTCCTGACGGACAAATTAACTTAATTGAAACCAGCAATTCTTCCACAACTGGAGAAATAGTAACCGGTATGACAGAACAGCAGAGATTCCAAATCCCAACGCAAGCACCAATGAAGTGGGTGATACTTGAGGGACTCGGACCACTTGTCTGTGAAAAACTCTTTATAGTTCTATAATGTTCTCATTATAAGCAGAGTTACATCATCTCCCCATAGTTACCTGTCACCCCCGGGGACTGGGTGGTGTCTCCGGAGCTGAACTGGTGGCTACGTGCACAAAGCTGGCTGGTCTCAGAGGGAAGGAACAAGGTGGTGGTTACTGAGAGTCCGGGAGATAATATGAGTGGCACAGGAGACAGGCAGGAAGTCAAGAGTAGCAAGAAGGTGATCAAATTAGCAAAGAAGACCGGACTGGAACAGAAATGCTGACCCTAACCCTAATGTTGACACCGGAATGGAATCAGAATGGTACCTGAATGGAACCAGAATGTTGAAACTGGAACGGTACCAGAATGAAACCGGAAACTAAATGCTGGAACTGAACTGGCATGCTGAAACCAGAATGCTGGAGCATTAATGTTGAGACCGGAATGATGGAATTGGAGCGATACCAGAATGTTGAAACCAAAATGAAACGGAATTGCAACGGAACTGGAATGCTGGTACCAGAATGGTAAAACCAGAACGGAACCAGGATGCTGGAGCCGGACACAACTGAAATGCTGGAGTCGGAACACTGGGCCTGAAACCGGAATGGTAGGGAATGCTGGAACTGGAACGGTACCGGAATATTGAAACCAAAATGTAAAGGAATGGCTATGGCACTGGAATACTGGAAAGCTGGACACGGAACAGAACTGGACCGCTGGAGCCGGAACAAAACCGGACCACTGTATTCAGAACATACCCAGAATGCTGTAGCCAGAACAGAACTGAAATGCTGGAACCAGAATTCTGGACCCGAAACTTGAATGCTGTAGCCGGAACACTGGACCTGGAAAGGAACAATAGGGAATGCTGGAACGGAACCAGAATGCTAAAACGGAATGGTAGAACCAGAACAGAATCAGAATTCAGGAATCAGCATGCTGGAGCCAGAATAGAACAGGAATACCGGAACGCTTGACCTGGAACAGAACAGGAATTCTGTAACTGGAACGCTACCGGAATGTTGAAACCAAAATGTAAAGGAATGGCACTGGAATACTGGAAAGCTGGACCCGGAACAGAACCAGAATACTGGAGCCAGAACGGAACCGGAATGCTGGGACTAGAACCGGAATATTGAAACCGAAACGGAAAAGAATTGCAATGGAACCAGAACTGAACCGGGACACTAGAGCCAGAATCGGAATGCTGGAGCCGGGACATAACCAAAATGCCGGAACGGAACTGGAATGCTGGACCCAAAACAGAACCGAAATACTGCAGCCGGAACAGAACCAGACTGCTGCTGCCAGAACGGGACTGTAAATCTGGAGCCGGAACTTAGCAGAACAGAACTTGAATTCTGTAGCCGGAACAGAAACGGACCGCTGGAGCCGGAACAGAATTGAAATGCTGGAACCGGAATTCTGGACCCGGAACTTGAATGCTGTAGCCGGAACTCTGGACCTGGAAAGGAACAGTAGGGAATGCTGGAACTGGAACGGAACCAGAGTGCTGAAACCGGAATGGTAGAACCAGAACAGAATCAGGATTCTGGAATCAGCATGCTGGAACCGGAATGCTGGACCCAGAACAGAACAGGAAAACCAGAACGCTGAACCTGGAACAGAAACGGAATGGTGGAAGCAGAATGCTTTAGCCGGAAGATAACCAAAATGCAGAAACCAGAATTCAAGACACGGAACGCAAACTGAATGTTGGAGCCAGAACACACCCAGAATGCTGTAGTTTAAACGGACCCAGAATGCTGTAGCTGGCACAGAACTGAAATGCTGGATCCGGAACATAACTACAACGCTTAAGCCGGAACAGAACCAAAATGTAGGAACCAGAATTCTGGACCCGAAACAAAACCAGAATGCTGTAGCCGGAATACTGGACCTGGAAAGGAACAGTACGGAACGGTGCGGGATGTTGGAACTGGAGCTAAAACAGAACCGGAAAACCGGAACACTGGAACCAAAACAGATCCAGAAAGCTGGAACCGGAACATAACCAGAACGCTTTAGCTGAAACGCTGGAGCCGGAATAAATGCTGTAGCCGGAACTGAACCAGAATGCTGGAACGGAACACAACAGATGGCTTTAGCTGGAACCAGAACAGTATGGAATGCTGGAACTGGAACAGTAACACAAGAACAGAATCGGAATTCTGGAACCAGAATGCTTGAACCGGAATGGTAGAAACATAACAGAAACGGAATGCCGGAACCCTGGACCCAGGGATCCGGAACTCATTCCGGGGAAAAATTCCCGGAATTCCGGAACGGAACCCTGGACCCGGAAATTCCCGGGTCCAGGGTTCCCTAATTCCGGAACGAATGGATCCAGAACGAGTTCCGGAACTAACGGATCCGGAATGCCAGAACGGAGCCGTAACTGGACCTAACCGGCGCTGCGGAAACCTTGTGGCGCCCTACAAATAAACGATAATAATAACCAAATACTGGAACGGTACCCGCATGTCGGGAACACCTGACCAGACCCAAAACAGAAAAGCTGGAGCTGCACCATAATCGGAATGCTGGAACGGAACACCTGACCAGACCCGGAATGGAACAGATCCGATTGCCAGACCTGGAACAGAACCTGAATGCCAAGACCAGGAACGGAAAAGCTGGAGCTGCAACATAACTGGAATTCCAGAACAGAGCCGGAACACTGGAGCCAGAGCGAAAGCGTAATGTTGTAGTCGGAACGGATCCGGCGTGCTGTATCTGGAATGGAACCGGAACACTGGACCTGAAACCAGCATACTGAACCAGGAATGTCAACACCGACATGGAATGGAATCGCAATGGAACTGGAATAGTAGAACCATAACAGAATCGGAATTCTGGAATAAGAATGCTGCAAGCGGGAATCTGAATGGAACCGAAATGTTGGAACTGGAACAGGATCGTAATGCTGGAACTGAGTAGACTGCTAGAAACCAGGTTTGGTGTCTCAGTAATCAACATTGCACTGGAAATCCTTTTATGGTAACTGCTATCCGAGGACTGGAGGATGCAGAAAGGCTGCGGACCACTGGGACAGCGGAGGGGTAACATCCCAATGCATGACATTAGTACCCCCCCTTCCCCTTTTGTGGGTGGACCCTGGACATCTCTCTTTGGCTTCAAAGGGAATCTTGCATGGAAGATACGGCCAAGCGTGGAGCATATACATCAGTGGCTCGTTCTTCTGGACCGTGACCTCTCTTATCGATAAGATGATGAATGCGTGAATTGAGCATCTTTTCTACTTCCACTCCTCACTCCGTTTGGATTTTAGGGGGCAGATTCAATTGACCAAGTTACTCGTGAAAGTAACGCGGCCTGCGCACTATTTCAGTTAGTACGATAATTTCAACGCTGAGTTTTGCTCGCAGCTCACGAGTAACGCATCCAATTGATTTCCCCCTGGGAGTCTTGGGAGTGTAGAATGAAACCCATTCACGATCAACGGCTTCAACAAGGATATGTGGAAGGAGCTTGGGTTTCGCAGGAATTGGAGTTTGAAAGCTGCTGGATTGATGACTCGCTCTATGGGAAATGGACCAATGTAGCGAGGGACATGATGTAACGATCCGCGGCTTCCACAGGCTGCGTCCCGGCTGTCGTAGCAACAGCCAGAACTTCACTTCCTCCCTCTGGAGTCCCGGCCATCACCATGGCAAAGGCCAGGACGCCTTCTAATCAGCGCCGCATCCCGGCAACACATGGCAGCTGGGCGCGTGTGCATTAGTTATAATCAAGTCTGCGGGCTAGTGAGCTTTTTATAGTATTTATTAAGCAGCACCTGGGGCTAATCATGTGATATTCTATCCTGGTTCCTGATTGGCTGCATTTAGTATTTAAGGCAGAGAGGGCTTAGCCTCCCTGCCGGTTATAGCGTTTACAGTCTGAGTTGGCTGCTGACCTTGATTGATCGACAGTTGTGACCCTTGCCTGTATTTTGGACCTCGCCTGTTGCCCTGACCTTTGCATGAATCCGTAACTCCTCGTCTCCTTCTACCATCTCTCCCCGGCTCCCGGCGGGTGCGCACATCTCAGAACACCGCCGGACAGCGGCAGCTCCCTCCTCAGCCGCGCAGTAGGAGATCAGAACACAGGTTACTAGTTATGTTGATATATTTTCTCGTACGCAGTGTACAATTACTTTTAACCATCCTTCCCTGTACTGTGGGCACTACTATATACCATAATATGATATAGGGACACTAGTGTGTGGCATAATTTGAGCTGGGGGCAGTACAGCAAATTTTTTAATGTTTAAACACTGAATTTGTTGAAGGTACCAATAAATATAAGCTTAAGTCTAGCCTTCTGATCCCCCCACAACCTAGTCCCGGGCTGTGGCGCTCTCGGGGTTTGTCGCACTCTTTTCATAAACTCCAGGAATGGTTGGTACCATCTCATCCGGATGAAGAATATCTGAGAATGTTCTTGCCTCATTTTCCATCCTCTCCTCAACACAACCTACCCCACCCCCTTACTCTCCACCTTCCCAAATCTGTTCTAATTGTATCCATAACATTACTGAAGATCTATGTACATGGCATAAACAATGACTTCCTTATTCTTCTAGAGACACTATCTGACCGTCTTAAGTAAAACAAGCTTAGAACGGCGGCTCCAGTTCAGTTTACAGAGAAAATGAGAAAAAAACAAAAACAAATATTAACAAACATATTTAAAGACATAAACAGCGTAACTAGAATTCTTTGTTTAGGTAGAAACACAATATGCTGACAGTGTTCTACTTAATCAGCATATTGTAAACCGGTTACAGAGGGCACTGAGTGAAAGAGGGAAGCTACAGTGTACAGATCAGAATGTTGTACCCCCCTCTGCTGTGACTACAGACAGCAACTGATGAAGCATCTCCAGTTTCATGTACGGACAAGATCAGTTATCTCCTGGACTGGTTAATATTTTACTGCAGTGTTTCAGATTACAGGTATATAGAAATCAATGGTACAAATGATTTAACACTGGTTTAAAGAAAATAAATAAAAAGCTATTTGCAAATACTGTTAAGTTTGCAAAACATTCTCTTAAACAAGCTGCAGATCCCATGTCAAGAGATGAATTTAAAACCAACAAATGCAACTAAAACATAGATGCATTTATATCACTGTATCAGTGATACCAAGGGTCAGGGATTTCATAAGAAACATGACAACATGCATTAAACAACATTCCACTTTTTGATGCATGAAACTTTGTTTCATGAAGAGATGCGTTTGACAGCATGATCCTTTCTGCACTAGTTTGGAAGGAAAATCAGATTGTTAATTTTCTTAATTAGCTGTTCTAATAGTCCGTCCCCTTTAATACTTATTTACAAGAAGGGGTGGTTCAGCTGAAATACTCTGTGCTGATGGACCTGCTGTGTGTCTCATGCTTTAAAGAGAAAGAAAGTGGGCTTTTCAGTAATGCACCGAAATGTGTTTACATTGAACATGGAGAATGGAAAGGGACGCAGGAGATATCGCTCACGTGTCACCAGCTTTATACTGGATAAACTTATTTTTGTAATCTCAGCTCCTATATACACTGACAAAAAAATGGAAAAATAATCCTGCTATATTAAAGGTCAGAGACTAAGGCTGTGGGACTGACTTTCACACAAATATGGCAGCACTCGGCAACAAGAAACTTCACCCCAAGGTTCCCTGACAGAATGGCAGGACATGGCACATGTGACATGCCCGGTTACCAGGCAAGCACAACTGAGTAGAATTAATGCCAAAAAGGCCACAAAGAAGACGTATTATTATTATTATTTATAACATAACTCCTCCTCTCCTTCAATATTTAAAATAAATAATAAGTGTTTGTTCACCAAAATCCTAAATACACTTTTCAAGAAATGAATGACAGTGACTACCAGCAATATTGTAGGGATTTGTGGGCTTTAGGAACCAGAAGTGACATTTGATAGAGAACGGTTTGGTTTGTTAGGTCAGATAATGGAAAACGACCATTATGAAAATATACTTCACTCGTTTAGTATTTACTTCTTACATTTGCTGTATGAAGCTCTTACCTTCAGTACATTGCAGCATGTGAGGGGGTTCTTGTGTTCTAATGAAATAAAGTGCAGACATGTCAATATCTCGCCCATGGCAGGATAGGAGACTAAATATACAATTCATTTTGAATATTACTATTGCAAATAAGTTTCTTCCTTTCATACCGCAGACTTACAATGTATACGGCCTAACTCATACAGAACTAATATTACCCAAAACAACCACAACACAGGAAGGTGGTCCATCGTTAATGACTATTACTATCTTACAAAGGGTTGAGAACTACCACACACATTATGTTTATGATAAGTTATAGCAGAGGAGATTCATGAAAGATGCAGAACAAAGGACACACAAGTGTAACTACCCTGGATTAATAAACTGAAATGCAATATTTTGGTTTGCTCCAAATGTATAGCAAAACAATATGCATCTGTAACAGTTTAAAAGCAAATGAAGTAGATGATCTGATCAAAGATATTTTTACTCTTCACAAAACGTATGTAGTGCCTGCAAGAAGTACATTTTAGGCCCTATTTTCTCTTTTGATACCACACAATTACTCCACATATAACAGCTTCCATTGCACAGAGTTTTAGTAGGATGTATGAAATAATTCTCCTCTGCAGCAGAATAACCAACAAAACATCAAACATTCATTTTCCCAAACTAGAACAATGGTTGGAGTCCGTCCATCCGTGTGATGGACTTGTTGCCGTAGAGATGGAAGGATAGAATGCTCCGGATTGGCTGTCATTTATGTGTGTGGCCCCTTCTCCTGCAGAGCCCCCTCACACACAAAATAAAGTATCAGACCAGGGAGGGAGCTACACTTAAGGCCACCAGAGAAGGGGAAAAAACACTTTAAATAATTTGCATTGGAGAGGTGACGACGCATTTCACACCCACACATAGAACAGATGTGATGAATTAAACGCACACGATTTAATGAATGGGGGAGGAAAATAAACTAACACACAACAAAGTAGATCTGGCTGTTACAGTATCTACAGATGAGGACATAAAATGTAGACATAAAGAAAGAAAAAAAATGGAACTAGATACATTATTTAATTTTATTTAATTTCAGTGCTTTCATAAAATAAATATGGAATTAAATATCCACGGTGAGGGGTGGGGGACACAGGCATGGGAGAAGCATGATAACAAAATGTATTTCTGCACTGTAGACTTATAAAGCTTTCGGTTATATACAGAAACATGAACAAGTATATACAGAACTGCAGCAATCTCCATGTTACTACGCAGAGAGGCCGGAGATTTACCTACAGCCAACCTGCTCTCTGCCTGGACAGTACAATATAATAGAACCATTTAATATTTAAGCCGGCTGTGGCAGCCGGTGGCTTAAGCTTGCCCTGCCAGCCACGGGTTGAGGAAGCCTGCTGTAAAGTAATTAAGTGTCTTCTTCAGTACCAGCTTCATTCAAGTAATACTTCAAACATTTACAAACCAAAAAGGTAATACTCTCAAAAAAATATATTAAATATTTCTGGTGAAAGCTTTAATTTAAAGTGTAACATAACAATGGAATTCACATCATGTTTAGTGAAATTGTACAGAAAAGAAAAATGTCCAAAGTGCATTAAATAAAATAACTAAGAAAGCATTTAGTGTTTGCTTGCATTGAAAGACGGAACGCAGTAAGACGCCGTCCTGATTGTAAGCATGAAAACCATCAACTCCGTTATTTGACTGAGAACCAGATTTCCTTTTTAATGAGAAAGCAAAATAATTTTTCGCTTTTTAGAATATAGTCACCCCCCAAAAAATAAGGTCAAAGGCGCACACTCTCTTTTCTAACGTGTGCTTTCTTGTTGAGAACACAGCAACAAATAAGATTACATGTCAACATCATAAAACCATTAAAAAGGACCGATTAGTTCTCTGTAAGTGCACCATCATAATGTATGTAGGAAGGAGTACCGTGCCGAGAGTGAAACGCATCTTCTATACCATACAGTCTGCAGCAAATACCACTGTACCGCCGGGTACCTGAAAATGAAGCTTAAATAAAATGATGGTCAGATGAATATTCCTTCTATTCCGGAACAGACATTTATTTTAGTGTACGATTCCTATACGTCAGTCAGACTTGTTTTTGGGGATACGATTTCCCCACCAGCAGCTAAAAGGCCAGCAGTAAATACAACAGTTTCTAGATGTTCTATTCCGGCTGCTGGATATTGGTTCAGGCAACTTCCGGCCACTGGACTCATGGGGGATTGTACAGGATTAGGAGCACTTCAAGTAAACGGAAATCCACTTGGTAAAACGTTGCAGCATGCAGCGTACCCCTCCTACAGAAAGAGGAAAGTCAGCTTTGCTTTTCACGGCAGACATCACTCATTCATTCCTGGGAAGGTGAAGTTGAAGAATAATAATAATAATTATAAAAAATGAACACTTGCTTTGATGAGACTGTTTGGTGACGAGTTATATGGATCTACAACAGCTATGATCATTATTTCATTGTCTGTGTAAAACGCTCATTAAAATTCCCTTTGGATGAAAGAAAATAACAGGAAAAAAAAAAAAAAAAGAACCAAAAATAAAAGAAAACATTCAAAGTGCTGCGCTGTATCCACGGGGAAAAGGCGGAAACATTTTCTGTAAAACCAGCGTAAATAGTCGCATCTCCTCGCTGAGCGTCACTTGTTCAGTGGACTCTTCTTTGGCAACGCGGGCCGCTTGGCTTGCCACAAGTGGTTATGGATGGTTATGGCATCAACGCTGACCGACATGGTTTTGGCGGGGATGACGGTAAACTGTTTTCTGTCTGAACTGTACTTGTAAAGTTTATCGATCATTTTCTTGTTGATGCTTTTAGGACCCGTTCCGGTCAGTTTACAGATTTCTTCCGAGTCCGGGAAATAGGAATAAAGTGCACGGAACTGGCAGCCAGCGTCACGGAAGAGGATGAGGAAGTGGTTGGAATCGCTCCTTTCTAGATCCTGTATAGAAGGACATAAAGACAGGAGTCAGGTCGGCACTTTCCCCTTAGGCACACATACATATATATATATAAATCTATATCACTTACATCCAAGGTTGAATTCTTCACGGATTCGTTTACCTTCCCAGCAAGGCAGCAGTGGGATATAGCGTTGTGTATAATTGGTTTATTGGACTTGCTGCTCGGCTCCTTATAAAGTTTTGGACCTACAAGAACATCAGTAACAACAATGTAAAATATGAATTTACAAAGAGTTTATAATGAGACTGTACTGTGACTAGAACTATGGAGGACGTCATCAAATGTATATTCAAAACAGAGGTATGTATGAATTAGAAGCAGAGTCTACAGCTTTCAGGGTTTCTTCTTATGTTTAATTGACAATTATTAATGGATTTTTTTTTTTCATATTAAAATATCTATCTATCTATCTATATATCTATATCATTTTTTCTAAAAACACCAATGTCTTGTGTTCATGAAATACAGAATACACCTGGAAGGACTGTAAATAACAGAAATGCTGATAATATAAAGAACAAACCAGCAGAACGTGCAGACTTATTACATCACTATATTCCGCCATAAACAGGAGTATTGTATTTCAGCTGCTGAATGGTTCTCGGATGAGACTGAACATCAATGTGACACAATATATTCAGTACATACCGCATAGGAAACAATTTAAATATAAATCTATTATTTTAAAACAACAACACATTGTGCTCTCCAGGGGCTCCCGGTATAATATATTACTATTGGGGAAAAGATTTTATTCAGTTTGACAACTACAACAGCTGGTCGTTTTGTTTATGGAAACACTGTATCGCTAAATTGTTGCGTACAAATATTTTATTCATATTGCCTCGCTAATGTTACATCTGTTTGGTATTGTATGATCACTTTGATGGACCTCATTTTTTTTACTATTTGATCTGCTGTAAAAGAGGATTTATGTACTTACGTTAAATCCGTTTCTCTGATTCCATCTGGGGGACACTGCTTACCATGGGTTGTGGGAGGGAGCTTGGGGAGTTGGCACCTAACTAGTTAACTTTAGTACTGCCGACAGACCCCTCCCCTCTACAATCCCCCTGCCCCCTCTTGTTCAGTTAATTAAAAAGCCCAAGGAGGAAAGGCCAGTCAAACAAGAGGATACAGAGGAAAGGCAGAAGGGAGGGATCGCAGTGTCCCCCAGACGGAATCAGAGAAACAGATTTAACGTAAGTACATAAATCCTATTTTCTCTTTCATCCAGTCTGGGGGACACTGCTTACCATGGGGATGTTCTAAAGCAGCCCCCTAAGGATGGGACTACTCTGAAAATCCCGCTCGTAAAGCACTACGAGCGAAATTTGCATCCGCTGATGCAAATACATTAAACTGGTAAAATTTTGTAAATGTATGAACAGAGGACCAGGTGGCTGCCCTGCAAAGCTGGTCTGCAGAAGCCCCATTTCTCGCTGCCCACGACGCCCCTACCAATCTGGTGGAATGGGCCGTAAGTCTCTCCGGCACAGGACGGTTAGCCTTTATGTAAGCTTGTTTAATGGTTGCCGTAATCCATCTTACAATGGACTGTTTCGAGGCTGGCCAGCCCCTCTTATTAGCATCATAAAGAACAAACAGGGAATCGGTTCGTCTAATCTGAGAAGTTCTTTTGACATAAATGCGGAGAGCCCTAACCACATCTAACTTTTCCATAGACTGCTGATCCGACTGGGAAGTAGATGAGAAGACCAGAACTACAATTTCTTGGTTCAGATGAAAAGCCGAAACTACCTTTGGAACGAAGGAAGGGAGGGTTCTTAACACCGCTCTGTCCTCGTGGAAAACCAGATATGGTTCCCGACAAGACAAAGCTCCTAATTCCGAAACCCTACGTGCAGATGCAATAGCCAAAAGAAAGAGGACCTTCCAGGTCAACCACTTTAAATCTGCACCAAGTAATGGCTCAAAGGGAGGCCCTTTAAGCATATCCAGCACCAGGTTGAGATCCCATGGTGCTGTAGGCGGAACATAGGGAGGTTGAATATGTAAGACTCCCTGAAGGAAAGTCCTAATATCTGGTAAATCTGCTAGTTTCAGATGAAAAAAACACTGAAAGAGCCGATACCTGAACTTTTAGGGAACCTAACCGAAGCCCTGCCTCCAGGCCATCCTGAAGGAAAGCCAACAAGCGAGGGAGACGAAAGCAGGATGAGGGACATGTCCTATTTTCGCACCATCTGATATAGGCTCTCCGAATCCGGTGATAGATGCGAGCTGAAACTGGCTTTCTGGCTCGCATCATAGTGTCTACTACTCTGGGGGAAAAACCTCTAGCCTTCCAGAGGCTGGCTTCAACAGCCATGCCGTTAAACTGAGCTGAGGTAAATTCTGGTGACGGAAGGGACCTTGCAGAAGCAGGTCGTCTCGTGACGGAAGAGGAATTCCCTGTCCTTCCGCCATAGAGATTATGTCCGCGTACCAGACTCGGCGCGGCCATGAGGGAGCTATCAGAATTACTGGCAGACCCCCTGCCTTACTCGTCTGAGTACGCGAGGAAGCATGGGAATCGGAGGAAATGGGTATCCCAACCTGAACTCCCATGACATTGTCATAACGTCCACTGCTACCGCTAAGGGGTCTCTTGCCCTTGTGCAGAACCTGTGAACCCTTCTGTTGTGTCTGGAGGCCATGAGATCTATGTCCGGAAGACCCCACCTCTGAACCAGAGACTGGAAAACTTCCGGATGGAGTGATCACTCTCCCGGCATCGTTTGGTTTCGACTTAAGTAGTCGGCCTCCCAATTTCTTATTCCTGGAATGTAAACTGCGGAGATTGCAGGGACATATTGTTCTGCCCAAACCAAAATTTGAGCAGCAATCTTCATTGCAGCTACACTCTTGGTTCCTCCCTGCCTGTTGACATATGCCACGGCTGTAGCATTGTCGAACTGGACTCTGACAGGGTGGCTCTGGAGGAGGGACTGGGCCCCCTGGAGGGCTAAAAGAATAGCCTTCAACTCCAGCACATTTATAGATAAGGCTGCTTCCTGAACCGACCAAAGTCCTTGGAGTCGGAGGTGCAAGATTACCACCCCCCAACCTTTTAGGCTGGCGCCTGTCGTAGCTATGATCCATGAGCATGGAGCGAAGGACCTGCCCACCCTCAAGTGATCCAGGACTAGCCACCACTGGAGCGATTCTATCGTCCCCGGAGATAGAGATATTTTCTGGAGATCCAAGCGTAGGTGGGATCCTGACCATTTCGTCAATAGATCCCACTGAAAACATCGGGAATGAGCTTGACCGAATGGAATGGTCTCGAAGGAGGCCACCATCTCACCCAGCAGCTGCATGCACAAGTGCATTGAGGGGCTGGGAGAAGGCAAGACCTGAGTTGTTACACTCTGAATAGAACTGATCTTCTCGACGGGCAGGAATACCTTTTGCTGCCTGGTGTCCATAATGAGCCCTAAGAAAACCATGCGTTGACACGGAACCATCTGAGATTTCCTTAAGTTTATTAGCCATCCATGGCCCTCGAGAACTGCCAAGGAGAGGAATAAGTGATGACGTAAGCCAGTCTCCGAGGAAGATTTGATAAGCGGGTCGTCCAAATAAGGTACTACCTGAACTCCCTGTAGGTGAAGACATGCTGCCATCACTGACATGATCTTCGTAAAAACCCTCGGCGCTGTGGAGAGGCCGAATGGGAGGGCCCAAAACGGATAGTGGTAGGATCCCACTGTGAATCTTAGGAGAGATTGATGGTGGATCCAAATGGGAACGTGGAGGTAAGCGTCCTTTATATCTATGGACGCCAAAAACTGATCCTTCTCTAAGCCGTTTATCACTGACCTCGGGGATTCCATCCGAAACTTGTCCACCCTTAAGTGCACATTGAGGCCCATTAAGTTTAAGATGGGAAGAAAGGAGCCGTCCGGCTTCTTGACAAGCAACAGGTTTGAATAGAAGCTCTGTCCTTTCTGGTAGTTTGGGACCCTGCAGATAACTCTTTGAGAAAGAAGAGAGGCGACACAATCCTGTATTGCCTGGTGTCTTGATGGATCTCGGGGTAACGGGGTTAAGAAGAAACGATGTGGAGCCGTGCCCAGCAGGTCTATCCTGTACCCCTCTGATATAATGCCCCGAATCCAAGGATCTTGAGAGGACGCTGCCCATTGCTCCTGAAACAATGACAGACGTCCCCCACTGGCGCCCTCTCCAAAAGAACAGAGTGGTCGTCAGGACGCAGGCCTCTCCTGGGTCTTGGCAGTAGAACGCCTACCTGCAAACGAGGATCTCCCCTTGGCAGAGGAGCCTCGAGAATTGGGCTGCCTGACTCTAAAGGACTGACCCCTAGGCAAGAAAGCCCCCCGAAAGGAGCTGACCCGAGGGTTACGGCTCCTACTAGGGAATACCGGCAAGGAAGTGCTTTTGCCCCCCGTTGCCTGTGAGATCAGGGTATCCAATTCCGGGCCAAACAAACCTGCTGCAGAAAAAGGAATAGTTTCCACTGACTTTTTTGATTCCGCATCTCCTTCCCAAGAAAATAGATGCAGTCTGAATAGAAGATGAAACAGCTGCTGTGTTTTGGGCCGCCTCATAAAGGTACCCCGATGCCTCCTTTAAATGCAAAGCCAGGGGAAGTAAGTCAGAGACCTGTAAGGCCTCTGCTAACTGGTCTGCGCCCATGTTTCCATGGCTCTAGCAACCCAAGCTGAAGCAAATGTGGGTCTAAAGGAAGAACCCGCAGCTGCAAATATAGATTTCAGCTGAGATTCTACCCTACGATCATTGACATCCTGCAGGGATGCTGAACCCGGGGTCGGGAGTAAAGTGTGTTTGGCCAATCGGGCTATTGGAATATCGACCTTTGGAATAGACTCCCAGCGGGCCACATCTTCCTCCTGTAACGGATACAGGGAGGAGAATCTTTTGGGTACAGAGAACCTTTTATCAGGCTGTTTCCAGGCTCCTTCAGCAATATCCTTAAGCTCTACTGAAGGTGGAAAACGGATTGCCTTTCTTTTGGCCTTCCTAAAGTGACTTCTGTCTCTAGGAGTAGGATCCTCCGGTTCTGGGAGGTCCGAAGCTTGTCTAACTGCTAAAACTAAATCATTATTAAATTGGCTTTTAGAACTTTCGTCCTGACCCAAAGGTTGAACCTGGTCAGGATCAGAATTAATTTCCCCTTCTTCCTCTGAAACCTCCTCAGAGTCTGAAAGGACCATAAGGGTATTATCAGACCTAGGACGCTTTCTTTTAGCAGGCGGGATGTTTGGGGATTCAAGTAACTGGTTTAGCTTATCCAAACCCTTTATAAATGCTGTGGACCATTGCGGTTCTGTGGGAACAGAGGCCTGGTCCGTCTGTAAAGAGGAAGGTCCTGGCATAGAGGTTCCAATAGAACCTGTGGCAGTAGGGAGGCTCAGCTGTGTACTAAGATTATTAGCCACCGAGGTTACAACACTAGACCACAACTGATTGGATTGGCAAACCATCTGAGCTAAAGAGGAAACCGACTGTGATAGGGAGGCCACCCAGGCTGGTTCCTCCGTCGGTGGGGCTGACATTTGCTGGGTTTGCGCAGGTGGGACCTCTGCTTCGCAGACAGAGCAGAGCGCCAACGAGTCCTTCTGGCCATTAGGTAATTTAACATGACATTTAGAACATGTAAAATATTTTGCAATAGGGCCCTTTCCCTTATCTGACATTTCTTAATAAAGGAAGGCACACTAATCACACAGACTAAAATTGTTACATTTAGCTGAGTAGAGAAAGAGAGATATAAATGTGTGGAGAGAGAGGTGAAACTACAAGTAATCAACTAATCTACATATAAAAGTTGTACTTGTAAAATTTTAAACACAAAATAAAACCTAAGCAAGTAGGAGAACTATAACATAATCCCTATTAGCCCCTTGTACACAGCAGTACAGAATATGTGTTTAAATAAATCAGATACTTAGCCCAAAGGCCAAACAGGGGAGAAGTCCAACAGCAGTATCCTGGTACCTGCTCCCTGAGATCTGTTCTCTCTTCCCGGGCTTCTCCTTGGCGCCAGAAGACTGGGACAGACCATCTCTCTCTCTGGAAGGAGGGGGAGCTCTATTTCTTAGCTCCCCCCCTTCAGTAATGCTGCCTCTGCAGCAATATTGTCCAAAAAGAATAAAAAGATGTATTAAATGGCAGAGTAGTGGAGACCTCCAGCGGAGGTCTCTGCAGCGGATAATACCTGATGGCCCCTCCTATGAATGAGGGGGGATCCAGGTATAGCCCCCTTCACCTCTCCTCCGTTTTTTAAAATGGCCGCCGCCAATGTAATATCCGATAACCGGCGCTCTATGCCTGCAGTGGCAGCGCCAGTTGTCAGGGAGGCTTCCAGGGGTGACAGCGGTCCGTGAGACCGCTTGTCACCCCCAATTCAGGCACCCACTCTCCTGTCAGTGAGAGCCGCTGGCTCCCATCTGACAGAGCAGTGCCTGCGCTGCCGTGCTGTGAGTGTGTTCTCTATAGTAGAACACACTCCAGCTCTGCCACCTAAAAAAAAAAGGAATAAAATAAAGAATAGAAATAAAATTACTAACAGTACTTAAAAACACTGCCCAAATCATGGGCACCTAAAAAAAACTGAACAAGAGGGGGCAGGGGGATTGTAGAGGGGAGGGGTCTGTCGGCAGTACTAAAGTTAAGGGTGTCAACTCCCCAAGCTCCCTCCACAACCCATGGTAAGCAGTGTCCCCCAGACCGGATGAAAGAGAAATACTGAATTAATGTGCAGCTCACCATCTCCTTGGTTTACCCAGCGTTTCATCATCATCATTTATTTATATAGCGCCACCAATTCCGCAGCGCTGTACAGAGAACTCACTCACATCAGTCCCTGCCCCATTGGAGCTTACAGTCTAAATTCACTAACATATACACACATGGACTGAGAGAGAGAGACATACTGACAAACACAGACAGACACACACACAGACTAGGGTCACTTTTGTTGGCAGCCAATTAACCTACCAATATGATTTTTTATATGTTTACTCACATATAAGGATATTTATTTGGAAAGGAGACTCTGGGATTCTTTTATTTCCTACTTGAATAATATTTATAACTTCGAAAATAGATTTCTAATAAGAAATCTATTTTCAGACCGGTGTAGTAATGCAGGAAGGAGCAGACTCTTATATGTCCAGGGATATCTGATAAACGGGAGTTCTATGAGAAGGAAACAGAACTGCAAACACTTGTGATCACCCAGCACAAGGTTTATAGAACGAGGATATGACCGAGAATCTCTTAATGAAGTAACACTGGAAATTGTTACTGATCAGAAAACTGACAATAATGAGTTTCTAAATGTAAAAAGGACTATTTACAAATAGAAACAATCAGGAACAATTGTACGGTGAATCCCACACGCCAAACCAAGCTTAAGGTTAAACCAACTTTTAATTTACAAAATGGTAAAACATTCAAAAGTAACTACAGCCCCAATGGGGAAATAAATCTAACAGACCTGACAGGCTGGATGGATCATGTTACCGTGTGTTTATTGTACAGTTTTATGCTTCGTGTTAACAAAATAATAAACCCGTTAAAATAACCGGACCCCTAGATTGTAATTATACTTTACTGGGAGAGATTATGACCAACAATATAAAGACAGAGACTTTACTGAACACAGGGCAGTGACCGCAAACACCTTACCCCACTTGGCAATGAAAGGGTTAGCTTGGATCCCAGAGGGGAAGCTGATATTAAAGACAGGGAGATCTACTAGACTTATATCATCAACAACATGATCCCAGCAGGGTTCAATGACATTTACGAAATTAAGGCATTTTTAGAATATTAAATAGATTTTATTGCTACACTGTTTATGAAGTGTCTGAAGTATGTTTTGATTTCTGATCTCCATTCAAATATTATTCCAGCTGTCATGAATCTTATCACAGAAGTCTAGAATCTGTTATTAGCTGCAGTAATCATGATATCGGTAACAAATACTAAAGGTTTCCGTTATATCACATTAATGCTCTTACTCACTGATGTGATTGCTACGGGGTATGGAGGAGAACCCACCTGAATACTCCGCCACTGACGCGATAGATGACGCAGTGGATGCGTTCTCCCAATCTCGCTCTGTGTTTCTGCTCTGGTGTCTGCTCGCTACAGATAACGTTTCCACCGAGTTCGCCCTGTCACAGCGGGAGGAGGACACAACATGTTAGTTTATAGACAGCACAGAGACAGGTGAGCAGAGAAGAGCAGAGGGATGTACCTGTGGGAAGGTGTTCCTCCAGAATGGACGCTCTCAGCCTCCGTAGTTGCACCAGAAGCCAGAGACAGACTTGACCCAGACTGCGCACTGCTTAAGTTATCAGCTGCGGGGAATAGACGGGTCAGTATACGATATCACAGCGCTGATACTAATCACTCCCCAGTGGTTTATACATAGGACACAACGGAGGAGCAGGCGTCATAAGAATATCAAAAAATAATAATCCCCAAAAAAATATTGGCAAAAATAGAGATCAACTTGCCAATATTAATAGAATATAAAACAAAAAATCACCATTAAACACTACAAATAATACATACAAGTATACAATATATGTAAAAGATTGGATATCGGGAGCACAGCAGAGAACTTACGAGTGGAGGAATATTTAGTCCCGGAGTCACTGTACGATTCCTCGCGATGGACAGATTTTGGCCGAGATTTTTTGGGTTTGGCCTTGGGTTTGGGCTTGGGTCTTCCTACTCCTTGCTCTTCTAAGATCTCCTGTTGCTTCCTTCTGAGATATTCCTGTTTAATAAGTTCTCTTCTGGCCTTCTCTTCGTCCTTCCGTATCCGATCCTCCTCGGCTTTGCGGCTACAAAGGAGAATATTGCTGTAATCATGCAGAACTTGGGCCTGTATATCAGCCAGAACAGCGGCTTCTTGGTGCTGCACTGGCTACAACAGTAACCACTAGTAATAGGAACTAACTCTGCCAGACTGATAAACAGGCCTTCCTGGAAACACAGATACAAGCCAGAAAGTTACTGCAAGGTACTTAGTGAACATTACACAGGGCTTTAAAACATGAGTGTTATGATGTCAGTCATTTAGTGTTTTAGGCGCCCCCTAACCACTGGCATCTTACGCCAACACGGAGGTAATGAACATCTAACCAGGATACTTTCTTCTTTGAAGTGGATACTTTATATAATTATGAAAGCAGAGCGTGCGCTAAGCATATTATATTATTGGTGCAGTATTTACCGAGCTTCATCTCTCTTCATTTCCACATCGGCTTCCAGCTGCTGTTTCCTGAGTCGCGCTTCCTCTGCTTTCTTCTGCTGCTTCAGCAGAAAGGCGGCGCGTTTCTTCGCCAGCTCATCCTCAGCTTTCTGCTCATCCTGGAGGCAAGAACCAGACAGTGGGGAACAATTAGATAATTGTTGCACTTTGATCAGAACGGACACTACAGATATCACTTAATCTAAACACGAGAGCGCGTATCTAATAAACAAGAGTTTATAAATGTACATTAACGCTCCCACAGGTTGCTGTCCACGTTTATATTGGCCCAGTACTACTTGTACATGGATATGAAGCAACATTTCACATCTCAGCATTTCCCCATAATTACATAAATGATGAGATTATAATGAAAGAAACTGAGGCGTTCTAGCTTATTAATGTGTGTAATTACAGGACATCGCTCCGCTACATTCTCCCAGCATTGTCTTCATGCTTTTCACAGGGTATAATGTGACCCAAGGTAACTATAGAGCCAGTGACCCAGCCTGAGGGGCAGCGACATGGGCTGGTTTTAGCAGTACTTCAGCAGTTGAGCTCTAAGCCTCCTACTGATGCCTGACTTCCTCCTCGCCTCCCGGTGAACTGGGGTTAGTTTCTGAGTATCTGCTCCAATGTCTGCTAGAGATGCGAGGAAGACAAATAAAAGTAATACAAAGGTATGTTTACTGGTCCTTTAAGCTGCCCATACACAGCGATTCAGGCAGCCAATCTGGCACCAATGTTTTGTGCCCAACGAATGTTAATCTTAATCAACATCTGCCCGCGACTGCCAGAAAAGCTGGTGGAACAATAAGTGTGATGTGACTGTGGGGTATACAGACATGTTCACCGATGAGGGAATAACAGCTGTTTGAGCACACGCGTGTAGGGCCAGACTGGCTGCTGGTATGTATGGGCAACTTTAGTTAGAAAGATGTTCTCATCCTCTGCAGTCCCGGAGAGAGAGGAGAATCTTTTAGAAAGAAGCATCTTAAGCAGATACCATGTCAGTCCAAAAAAATAATTACAAATTTTGTCTCAACCCACCAGGAACCAGCGACATCACTGGCAATAAGACGCTGCGTCAGGTAATTATTAAGAGCTACTTACCTTGAAGAAAAACCCAAGGCCGGATTTCTGGTCTTCACCAATAATATCTGCAGATTTTTCTTCATGTTCAATTCCTTCATCAGGATCTTTAAGTTCAGAAAGATCCACTTCGATAAGACTAATTTTACTCTTAAGCTGCTCGTCCACTGGGACATTTTCTTTCCCAGAAGTCTCGGAGGATCCCACGCCGGCAGCGCGCAAACTGTTCAAGGAATCTCTATGCATCTGTTCGGAAATAATGTTTTCATCTTTAGAGGTGGCCAGAACAAACGTCCTCTGGTTGTTCTCATCGTGCAGTCGGAAACTACCGCCAGATTTATCCTGACCGAGACTGTCGGCTTGTTCTGCACCGTTGTCTGGAACAATCTCATCAGCGGGGACACAGGGCGATTTTAAAGTATGAACGCTTTTTAAATGGGGTAAAGTTTCTATACTTTGGGCGGGAGTTATTATACGAGAAGTTTTTTCTTTAGCGGTTTTATGGTCAAATGTCCGTGATGATCGAGAGTTTCGCCCCTGTCCAAATCGCTGAGTTTTACGAGGTCCTGTGGCAACACTGGTTGGGGACAAAGGTTCCACAAACTGAACGGGAGGTTTAAGCTTATGGTCTTGGGTATTATTTTTAAGGGCTGGTACCACGGAGGCTGGAGCCTTCATTAGCAACTCTTGCTGTTGGGATATTTTCAGTATAGCCTGCTGGAGAGTGCTGATTGTTTCATTTAATTTTTCGATGGAGAGGTCACATTCGCTGGCGTCTATCTCAGAGTCGACGTCCTCAGGACTAGCATCTGCGATGACGCTGCACACGCCGCCCTCTTCTAGCTCCAGCTCTTTTGGCTTTTGATCAAAAAAGTCTTGAAATTTCGGTTCTTTGGAAACCTCGCTCGTCAAGTCTGTTTTCTCAAGGTATTGTTCTGCCTTAAAGCTGATGGTCACAGGATCACACTCATCTGTGTTCTGCTTAGTGTAGTCCTTGGGGCAATAATCTGGCTTCAGTGGATGAGGACTACCTTCATGTTTACCTTTCTTCACAACATGCAAAAAAGCCTCTTTCCCCAGTTTTAAGCGCTGGCGTGCAGACAAGGACTCCATCTTCTTCTTCTGAGCCTCGATAGCCCTCCGTTTCTCCTCAAGCTGCATGTGGAGCTGCACAAGTTCAGAAGCCAGGACGTTAGTGTGGTCTTTGTTTTGCCCCCCAGGACTCTGTTCTCGCCGTTGCTTCCAGGTGGTTAATGGAGGAAGACAGCACTCAGAGCCATCCGGAGTGGTCTTCTGTGAACTGCTCGTACTAGATTTGGTTTCGTAACTATTCAGTCTCTGAAACTTTCTCTCCGCAAAGCTCGTCATTCGTACATTCCCACTGGCCATAGAGACGCTGCTAACCTGGGAGATAGTGCTCAGACACGGACTGGAGCGTCCGCTGCCGTCATCTTTGTCATCGTGTTCCTTCACTTTCATGTCTTCCTGCAACTTGGCAGACTCCTCCTCACCTACGTATTTACATAAAGGTCGGGAAGGTAAGTGATCCTGATCGCACTCTTCCAGATCCAGATTATCAGAGTCTGAATCCGGCCGTAATACTGTCCACGTGTTTTCTGGATCAGGTAGTTTGTCTTCTATAGGATGTGCCGACTTCTCTTCATCACTGTCCACTTTAGAATCATGAAGAAAAAAGCCGCCACAGGTCTGCTCAGATGGATCAACGCTGCTGCTCGCCAGGGGCCTAAACGTGCTGCTGCCAGTTTCCATAGAGAGCTGGACAGGATCTATCCTAAGACAATCTGTGGCAGGAAACTCTGAACTAGAAACAGGGGTGAAAGTTCTGTTCAAATCATGTGCAGTATGATTAGTGGTGACTTTCTTCCTAGGAAACGACTGAGTCCCCTCATTTTGACGCCTAGAAAGAAATCCTCTCTGTTTGCCGTCTCCATACTCTTCTCTCTTGTGAACAGTTTGCTTTTCTTTTGCCGGTCTAAGTACCGCTGGCATTAGAGGCTCCAAGTAGAAACTTTCTGGTTTGCTCCCCGGATCTCCCTCTGGCGGCCTTCTTGGGGACCTTGCGGTCACTTGTTGACTGGAGGCCCGGGAGGAGATGCTCTGTAACTCCAGGTCTCCTTGACTTGACGTTTCATTTGATCTAATAAATGCAACAAGCTCTTCCTCATCATCTTCCATATCTACATTTTCTATCAGGTTCCGTGACCCCACAGGGGCAGATGACGTAGGTAGGTGGTGTTTCGGAGTTGCATTTATGATGTTTGAAGCTAGGCTGTCCTTACTGATTGATCGAGCAAGGCTGATGCTATCACCGGACGCTGCATCTACATCATCTGCGCAGTGGAGGGCAAACGGCGGCTGAGAAAGTGGTCTGCAAGGAAATGAAGAACAAGTGATTGACAACATGGAAACAAACAGTTCTGCAATAGGCTATGTACTGGAAGACAGACATATTCTAATATATTCACTCAGTTTCTGCAACAAAATATCTCCAATATCAACAAAAATCCTTATTAAACAAAAATAAGAAACAAGACACAATAACCTAACAAAGTTGCTGAATTGCTCCTAATACAGATAAGCTTACATGCTAGTCTTAGGTGGTCACTACAGGTAAACATAAGGGTTTTGTCTGTTCTGTTACCCTACATTTCTTGTGATCTGACTACGTCCCTACCTCAATGACCAGAGTCCTGAGTTATTGAGCAGATTATCGCATAGGACGTTAAAAGATTCTGGACATAGAACCACAAAAACAAACTTATATTAGCTTCATAAACAGATAATCATTACTCATTTGCAAATCAGGTGCCCAATCAACTACTGGAAGTATAACCAATAAATCACTGTGATATTTTTGTATTTACTTCATAAAAGTGCATTACACTTCTACTATGACAGAATTAGACTATGTTGACTAAACCCTCAACTGTGTAAAATAATAGCTTAATAGAAGATCTAACGGCTGGACATAGGAGGTACTGACCTCGGCCTTTTCTCTGCCCAGGCCATGACAGACGATCGAGGAGAGACATCAGACTTCGTCAAGGAATTAGAACGATCTCTAGGGTCTAAAAATGAACGTTATCACATAGTTAGAACTGCTGAGCCAGGAACAGAGGCCAGGCTGCATGTATTATCATATTAGTAATCCATCAACAGTTGATTAAAGAGATATGCAAAGAAACAATCCTAATTACATGAGGAGGGAGTTTGAGCATGTTACAAACAAACCAGACAGTATTCATGTATGTAATTCATCGGATTACCCCATACAAATAGGAGACATTGAGAAGGTCACGCACAGAGCACATGAAGTTGGGCCCAGGGGTCTCACCACACAGGACAATACTTACTACAAATGAGGAGTTCCTATATAAGATGACTAAGCACATACTTACTAGGAACGTCATCAGACTGAACCACCTTCTGTTGTCTTTGTCTCAGGGGCAGCAGTGGATGGGACGGACCAACGGCTGCGCTTCCTTTCCCGCTAAACAGTGATTAATAAAACAGGTTAATCTTGGGCCTAGCGTAGAGCAGAGTACACAGACACATTGGGGTGATCATTAATCTAAAGCAGATTTATTTTGCAATTCATTACAAAGCTGGAACAAGAATAAGAGGACTATCCCCATGATCACATATAAGAGAGGAGCACTGACTTCTCCGCTTCCTCAGGCTGCAGGTAACTTCTGCTGCTGGCGTCAGTCACGTTCTGAGCCGCCGATGGGGACTCCGATGTGCTCGCTGGACTGGCCATGAAACTCCGCTTTGTTGCATTGGAGATGGGAATCTGGGGCCGACTGCTTTTATGTGGTAATGCTGCTTTAGCTGCGAGAGTTAGAAAATAAATAAAAATGCGACCAAACAAGGTGGTGGGAACAGAAGGGATGCCCAACTGGACAGATTTTGCAGTGGGGCACATATTTAACATAGTCTCTAATGTACTATCAAACCTAAACCAACTACTGCTCAGATAACGTACACAGAGTTTATAAACTTCAATACAGAACACACATAAGCCTACTTGTATTCAATACCAGCCCCATAAGACCAGAACCCCTGTCCTTCTCACTCCAATATAGAAACCCAACAATATACATGAGTGTTAGGAGTTCTAACTACAAAGCAGTAGAGAGCTCTGGGTGCTGTGCTGCCCTCTATAGGTGAATGCTAAGAACACACCCATACAACTACAGTATCAATGTAAATGCATTTTTCTTTCTTAAACATTTTATTTTAAAATGTTTTTGCAGTAACATTATATATACAGATTCTGTGTAGGTTATGAAGCATTTTTGCTTCTAATAAACTACATACATGAAAAGAAACTACTTTTGGTTAAGATAAAAGCACAAGTGCTGCAGGGTCCGGGCAGCAGTCTCACACAGAGGGCAGCAGCAGTCACACACAGAGGGCAGCAGCAGTCACACACAGAGGGGCAGCAGTCACACACAGAGGGGCAGCAGTCACACACAGAGGGCGGCAGCAGTCTCACACAGAGGGCGGCAGCAGTCTCACACACAGGGCGGCAGCAGTCTCACACACAGGGCGGCAGCAGTCTCACACACAGGGCGGCAGCAGTCTCACACACAGGGCGGCAGCAGTCTCACACACAGGGCGGCAGCAGTCTCACACACAGGGCGGCAGCAGTCTCACACAGAGGGCGGCAGCAGTCTCACACACAGGGCGGCAGCAGTCTCACACAGAGGGCGGCAGCAGTCTCACACACAGGGCGGCAGCAGTCTCACACAGAGGGCGGCAGCAGTCTCACACAGAGGGCGGCAGCAGTCTCACACAGAGGGCGGCAGCAGTCTCACACAGAGGGCGGCAGCAGTCTCACACAGAGGGCGGCAGCAGTCTCACACAGAGGGCGGCAGCAGTCTCACACAGAGGGCGGCAGCAGTCTCACACAGAGGGCGGCAGCAGTCTCACACAGAGGGCGGCAGCAGTCTCACACAGAGGGCGGCAGCAGTCTCACACAGAGGGCGGCAGCAGTCTCACACAGAGGGCGGCAGCAGTCTCACACAGAGGGCGGCAGCAGTCTCACACAGAGGGCGGCAGCAGTCTCACACACAGAGGGCGGCAGCAGTCTCACACACAGGGCGGCAGCAGTCTCACACAGAGGGCGGCAGCAGTCTCACACAGAGGGCGGCAGCAGTCTCACACAGAGGGCGGCAGCAGTCTCACACAGAGGGCGGCAGCAGTCTCACACAGAGGGCGGCAGCAGTCTCACACACAGGGCGGCAGCAGTCTCACACACAGAGGGCGGCAGCAGTCTCACACACAGAGGGCGGCAGCAGTCTCACACACAGAGGGCGGCAGCAGTCTCACACACAGAGGGCGGCAGCAGTCTCACACACAGAGGGCGGCAGCAGTCTCACACACAGAGGGCGGCAGCAGTCTCACACAGAGGGCGGCAGCAGTCTCACACAGAGGGCGGCAGCAGTCTCACACAGAGGGCGGCAGCAGTCTCACACACAGAGGGCGGCAGCAGTCTCACACACAGAGGGCGGCAGCAGTCTCACACACAGAGGGCGGCAGCAGTCTCACACACAGAGGGCGGCAGCAGTCTCACACACAGAGGGCGGCAGCAGTCTCACACACAGAGGGCGGCAGCAGTCTCACACACGGGGAAGCAGTCTCACACACGGGGAAGCAGTCTCACACACAGAGGGGCAGCAGCCTCACACACAGAGGGGCAGCAGTCTCACACACAGAGGGGCAGCAGTCTCACACACAGAGGGGCAGCAGTCTCACACACAGAGGGGCAGCAGTCTCACACACAGAGGGGCAGCAGTCTCACACACAGAGGGGCAGCAGTCTCACACACAGAGGGGCAGCAGTCACACACACGGGGCAGCAGTCACACACAGAGGGGCAGCAGTCACACACACGGGGCAGCAGTCACACACACGGGGCAGCAGTCACACACACGGGGCAGCAGTCACACACACGGGGCAGCAGTCTCACACACAGAGGGGCAGCAGTCACACACACAGAGGGGCAGCAGTCTCACACACACGGGGCAGCAGTCACACACAGAGGGGCAGCAGTCTCACACACAGAGGGGCAGCAGTCACACACACAGAGGGGCAGCAGTCACACACACAGAGGGGCAGCAGTCACACACACAGAGGGGCAGCAGTCACACACAGAGGGGCAGCAGTCACACACAGAGGGGCAGCAGTCACACACAGAGGGGCAGCAGTCACACACACAGAGGGGCAGCAGTCACACACACAGAGGGGCAGCAGTCACACACACAGAGGGGCAGCAGTCACACACACAGAGGGGCAGCAGTCACACACAGAGGGGCAGCAGTCACACACAGAGGGGCAGCAGTCACACACAGAGGGGCAGCAGTCACACACAGGGCAGCAGTCACACAGGGCAGCAGTCACACAGGGCAGCAGTCACACAGGGCAGCAGTCACACAGGGCAGCAGTCACACAGGGCAGCAGTCACACAGGGCAGCAGTCACACAGGGCAGCAGTCACACACAGGGCAGCAGTCACACAGGGCAGCAGTCACACACACAGAGGGGCAGCAGTCACACACAGAGGGGCAGCAGTCACACACAGAGGGGCAGCAGTCACACACAGAGGGGCAGCAGTCACACACACAGAGGGGCAGCAGTCACACACACAGAGGGGCAGCAGTCACACACACAGAGGGGCAGCAGTCACACACACAGAGGGGCAGCAGTCACACACACAGAGGGGCAGCAGTCACACACACAGAGGGGCAGCAGTCACACACACACAGAGGGGCAGCAGTCACACACACACAGAGGGGCAGCAGTCACACACACAGAGGGGCAGCAGTCACACACACAGGGGCAGCAGTCACACACAGAGGGGCAGCAGTCACACACAGGGCAGCAGTCACACACAGAGGGGCAGCAGTCACACACAGAGGGGCGGCAGTCACACACAGAGGGGCAGCAGTCACACACAGAGGGGCAGCAGTCACACACAGAGGGGCAGCAGTCACACACAGAGGGGCAGCAGTCACACACAGAGGGGCAGCAGTCACACACACAGAGGGGCAGCAGTCACACACACAGAGGGGCAGCAGTCACACACAGAGGGGCAGCAGTCACACACAGAGGGGCAGCAGTCACACACAGAGGGGCAGCAGTCACACACAGAGGGGCAGCAGTCACACACAGAGGGGCAGCAGTCACACACAGAGGGGCAGCAGTCACACACAGAGGGGCAGCAGTCACACACAGAGGGGCAGCAGTCACACACAGAGGGGCAGCAGTCACACACAGAGGGGCAGCAGTCACACACAGAGGGGCAGCAGTCACACACAGAGGGGCAGCAGTCACACACAGAGGGGCAGCAGTCACACACAGAGGGGCAGCAGTCACACACAGAGGGGCAGCAGTCACACACACAGAGGGGCAGCAGTCACACACAGAGGGGCAGCAGTCACACACAGAGGGGCAGCAGTCACACACAGAGGGGCAGCAGTCACACACACAGGGCAGCAGTCACACACAGGGCAGCAGTCACACACAGAGGGGCAGCAGTCACACACAGAGGGGCAGCAGTCACACACAGAGGGGCAGCAGTCACACACAGAGGGGCAGCAGTCACACACAGAGGGGCAGCAGTCACACACAGAGGGGCAGCAGTCACACACAGAGGGGCAGCAGTCACACACAGAGGGGCAGCAGTCACACACAGAGGGGCAGCAGTCACACACAGAGGGGCAGCAGTCACACACAGAGGGGCAGCAGTCACACACAGAGGGGCAGCAGTCACACACAGAGGGGCAGCAGTCACACACAGGGCAGCAGTCACACACAGGGCAGCAGTCACACACAGAGGGGCAGCAGTCACACACAGAGGGGCAGCAGTCACACACAGAGGGGCAGCAGTCACACACAGAGGGGCAGCAGTCACACACAGAGGGGCAGCAGTCACACACAGAGGGGCAGCAGTCACACACAGAGGGGCAGCAGTCACACACAGAGGGGCAGCAGTCACACACAGAGGGGCAGCAGTCACACACAGGGCAGCAGTCACACACACGGGGCAGCAGTCACACACACGGGGCAGCAGTCACACACACGGGGCAGCAGTCACACACACGGGGCAGCAGTCACACACGAGGGGCAGCAGTCACACACAGAGGGGCAGCAGTCACACACAGAGGGGCAGCAGTCACACACAGAGGGGCAGCAGTCACACACAGAGGGGCAGCAGTCACACACAGAGGGGCAGCAGTCACACACACAGGGCAGCAGTCACACACACAGGGCAGCAGTCACATACACAGGGCAGCAGTCACACACACAGGGCAGCAGTCACACACAGAGGGGCAGCAGTCCCACACAGAGGGGCAGCAGTCACACACAGAGGGGCAGCAGTCACACACAGAGGGGCAGCAGTCACACACAGAGGGGCAGCAGTCACACACAGAGGGGCAGCAGTCACACACAGAGGGGCAGCAGTCACACACACAGAGGGGCAGCAGTCACACACAGAGGGGCAGCAGTCACACACAGAGGGGCAGCAGTCACACACAGAGGGGCAGCAGTCACACACAGAGGGGCAGCAGTCACACACAGAGGGGCAGCAGTCACACACAGAGGGGCAGCAGTCACACACACAGGGCAGCAGTCACACACAGGGCAGCAGTCACACACAGAGGGGCAGCAGTCACACACAGAGGGGCAGCAGTCACACACAGAGGGGCAGCAGTCACACACAGAGGGGCAGCAGTCACACACAGAGGGGCAGCAGTCACACACAGAGGGGCAGCAGTCACACACAGAGGGGCAGCAGTCACACACAGAGGGGCAGCAGTCACACACAGAGGGGCAGCAGTCACACACAGAGGGGCAGCAGTCACACACAGAGGGGCAGCAGTCACACACAGAGGGGCAGCAGTCACACACAGAGGGGCAGCAGTCACACACAGAGGGGCAGCAGTCACACACAGAGGGGCAGCAGTCACACACAGAGGGGCAGCAGTCACACACACAGAGGGGCAGCAGTCACACACACAGGGCAGCAGTCACACACAGAGGGGCAGCAGTCACACACAGAGGGGCAGCAGTCACACACACGGGGCAGCAGTCACACACAGAGGGGCAGCAGTCACACACAGGGCAGCAGTCACACACAGGGCAGCAGTCACACACACGGGGCAGCAGTCACACACACGGGGCAGCAGTCACACACACGGGGCAGCAGTCACACACACGGGGCAGCAGTCACACACACGGGGCAGCAGTCACACACACGGGGCAGCAGTCACACACACGGGGCAGCAGTCACACACACGGGGCAGCAGTCACACACACGGGGCAGCAGTCACACACACGGGGCAGCAGTCACACACACGGGGCAGCAGTCACACACACGGGGCAGCAGTCACACACACGGGGCAGCAGTCACACACACGGGGCAGCAGTCACACACACGGGGCAGCAGTCACACACACGGGGCAGCAGTCACACACACGGGGCAGCAGTCACACACACGGGGCAGCAGTCACACACACGGGGCAGCAGTCACACACACGGGGCAGCAGTCACACACACGGGGCAGCAGTCACACACACGGGGCAGCAGTCACACACACGGGGCAGCAGTCACACACACGGGGCAGCAGTCACACACACGGGGCAGCAGTCACACACACGGGGCAGCAGTCACACACACAGGGCAGCAGTCACACACAGAGGGGCAGCAGTCACACACAGAGGGGCAGCAGTCACACACAGAGGGGCAGCAGTCACACACACGGGGCAGCAGTCACACACACGGGGCAGCAGTCACACACACGGGGCAGCAGTCACACACACGGGGCAGCAGTCACACACACGGGGCAGCAGTCACACACACGGGGCAGCAGTCACACACACAGGGCAGCAGTCACACACACAGGGCAGCAGTCACACACACAGGGCAGCAGTCACACACAGGGCAGCAGTCACACACAGAGGGGCAGCAGTCACACACAGAGGGGCAGCAGTCACACACAGAGGGGCAGCAGTCACACACAGAGGGGCAGCAGTCACACACAGAGGGGCAGCAGTCACACACAGAGGGGCAGCAGTCACACACAGAGGGGCAGCAGTCACACACAGAGGGGCAGCAGTCACACACAGAGGGGCAGCAGTCACACACAGAGGGGCAGCAGTCACACACAGAGGGGCAGCAGTCACACACAGAGGGGCAGCAGTCACACACAGAGGGGCAGCAGTCACACACAGAGGGGCAGCAGTCACACAGGGCAGCAGACAGAACGTACCTTCTTTTGATTCCTGTATATCTCGGGGCTGCACAAAGTCAGGTTTTACATTTTCAAACCACCAGAAAAGCTCAGCAATAAAAACCATTATATTTGGCTGGAAAAAAAGAGGGAAACAATATTGCAGTTTGTCCGTTTGATTCCGCCCTTAGTGAACCTTATTTACTTATAGTGCTGTCCTACCTTCAGCACTAATGGGGAATACAACATGTCTTCTAGGGTCAGGTAAAAACACTTGTTTAAGTATTCACTGGAGAACTCCTTCAGGAGCTGGATGTTGTACAGGCTGTCGGCCATTGAGGGCACTTCCTTCAAACAGATGTCTGTGGGAGAGATGGTCATGGTCACAGTTACCAGATCTCACACACACACGGCAGCCTCTACGGCCTCACTCAAATCCTGCACATTCTGAAAGGTTATGTGACACCATTCATTTCCTTCATCACTTCTGTGTCATTTTTCTTGGTCCTTTAATAATGACTTGTTTTATCTTATGACAATGTCCAATAAGCATCTAACATCATCATCATCATCAGCTATTTATATAGCGCCACTAATTCCACAGCGATGTACAGAGAGCTCACTCACATCAGTCCCTGCACCAACAGAACTTACACACTGAGAGACTAGGGTCAATTAACCTACTAATATGTTTCTGGAGTGTGGGAAGAAACCGGAGCACCCGGAGGAAACCCACGCAAACACGGGGAGAACATACAAGCTCCACACAGATAAGACCACGGTAAGGAATTGAACTCATGACCCTGATGCTGTGGGGCAGAAGTGCTAACCACTAGGCCCCCGTGCTGCCCACACATGTTAATAAGGTGAGGAAGGGGTGCCTGAAAACCATCAGTACAGCGAGGTGCTACATGGAAAATGTACCTATAATTAAATATAGCTAGCGCAAACTGTCGCTACATACTTGTACGGCGCACAAGGTTTGTCTTCAGGTGCTGGACTACATATAAACATCCAGCGACAAACACTGCTTACCATCCAGCTTCATCTGCTCCGGGCAGTAGTAGTGTATGACCGTCAGAAGGGCACTGCCATCGCTAACGTCTTTCATCAGCTCTTCAAGTAGTGGAAAGTAAGGAAGCTGTCTGTTGGATGGGTGATCTCGCCGGTAGCGCACCTATAAGGGGGAAATGTCACGTTCTGTTACACAGAGTCACTGGAACGTCAAAGGATTTATGTGAGCAAACCAAACTTTACACTAGACCGTTAAACACCTAAATCTAAAGACTACAGAAGCGGGAGGACTGTGCGGCCAGAGCCTACCGGGGAAATAGTAAAAATATCCACACTGCAAGAACGCTGGTCACACTCTAATCACAACAAAGGAGAGTACAGCAACCCCTATACAGGATCTCACGTAAGAGAGAAATACCATACAATGAAATATATTGTGGGTATTGCCAAACAGACCTTTATAATGAATGTAAAGTAATAAATTCTCTACAAATACCATTACTGTGATGTGTGTGAAGTATGCTAATAATCCCTGAATATGGAGTATATTTACCACCAATATACCTAATAAATCCTACTCCCACCAAGTCTTATATCCCGCCAGATGATACTGGGAGTATGTGGGGGGGGGTGAAGGGTGCATTATAACCCAATAAAGACCAACCGCAAAGCTATCAATTTAACATACCCACAACATATTTCAATTAATGTTTCCTGATAGTTTCCATTTCAACAATTATGAGTTTAACATAAACAAAAATTAGAGGGGAAAACAAAATTAGTGACTGGAATTTAAAGTCCCCATCCCACTTTATTTTACAGGAAAGCAGCTGGCAAGGCTGGTAGAGGGAGGGGGGAGATGCTGAAAATGCCTCTACAGGACAGACATTTTCATGTGGTCTATGATTGGTGATCACAGTCTCAGCTCTACAGGAAGGTTATATATACTATACCACTCGTGCATACTCCGCGGGCTCCTGCATGCAATGTGCTAGTGCATGCATTAGACCAGGCTTACAGACAGCGATGGGACAGAAACACACAAAGAAACGGTTATTGCACAGATGGTGGTTAGATGTCAGGTTAGCACAATGAGGTAACAGAGAAGCACAGATAGACAAAAGCACAGAGTCATGGTCCATGCCAGAGTCGTTTCTCTTCTTTTGTGTGGATATTAAGTACATCGGTAGTTACTAATTAAACAAAACGCCATTAAAGCCTTTGGAAGAAGAACGGAATCTGTTTTGTCACTCTGTTTGCTGCAGATGTAGAGTATGAGGAAGCTGACTGCACTACGATGAGTGTGCCATGGTCAGATGGATGAAGGTTTACACAGAGGGGCTTCACTTACAGGTACTAACTTCCAATACCATTTTGAAGGAGACTTTAGGAAGCAAGGAAGAGAGATTAAGCAGAAGAAATGAAAGTGGTTCAGTTTCTGTACAGATATACAAGTGTACATTAAACAGTTACTCTAGTCACAACTTTCTACATATAAAACATCCATTATGTCAGGACAACTTACAGGAAGTGCTTTCTTTATAGATACAGTGTTCCCTCTAGGTACAGCATAGGCAAACATAGCAATGTCTGAGCAGTAGTAATATGACAACAGAACACAACTGGTAGTTAGCGAAGGGCATTATAAAGAGGACGGCAAGAAGGGAAAAGCCAAGAAGGAAAGAGATCATCTGCAGCTCCAGCATATAGGGGTATTTACTGCAATAATACATTTGTACAACTACGTGGTTCTTCCGTTATAAAAGATAACATGATAGATATAGACATATCGGTCATTGCACACGTCTCCTACGCTCACAGGGGCTCCCCAGAATCCTTACACAGCAGCACGATATATGCTGTCCAATTACCTCGTTTCTGTCCCAGCCAAGTGATAACCACCTGGTACTAGTACACATGCAGGTGAGGTACAGCTGGGGATACTGTATGAAGGAACAGTCCACTGAGTCACCTGATCTTCCCTACAACCAGAGGGCGCTACAGAGCAGACACCATTAGTAGCTCTGATGCAACTTCTGCCAGCATGAGGCTTAGTAAACCTTTATATGAGTTTCTGCCCAAACCACTGTTCACCAACATAGAAAAAATACAAATAAAATGTTGACATCAATTTATTAGTGTTATCGCTCAGGTGACCATGAAAACCAGGAACATTTACGGGTAGTGCTTCTTTAAAGAGATTTACAGTAAATCTGACTGAATGCGCCAGGCTGAAAATTATATTCCGGACATGAGCTACCGGGAAACCGTTTGCCCATTGTAATGTCGTCCAGTCCACCCACCAAACTGCCACGTGGTCCCAGGTTCAGCATTTTTGGAGGACGTACAGAACATGGCGCCAGCTCTACCTCTAATTCCTGCCGCAACACTTACACGTTACTAGGATTAAAGTGCAGAGCGCAGGTCTAGTTAACCAACAGTATGTTATATTTGTCACTACGAGAGCACTGCAGGAGTTCATATTAAAAAGGCGTAAGATAAACATAAGTACAATACATAAAAAAATCTTATTAACTTTATTTAGTAGGTAACTAAAAGCAAATAATGTTTGAAGGTTCAAAACAGGAGATATCTCATCTTTGTTTATATACAAACGATGAAGTTATTTCACAAACCTCCACAGCACCGGAAGTCAGTATAACAAATCATAGAACAAATAAATTATACATAGAAACAAAGGAACATACAAGGATGCAGACATGCAAAGTGCTCTAGTCTAATCAAACAGCTGGTTGTGTACATTCCCATGATCCTCCACTAGGGGGCAGCTGCCTACACCTGACTAATGGAGGGAGGTGTCTCAGTGTATGGAGACAATAAGCTGACACTCTTACCTTCTGGTGACTAGGACTCTCCATCATCTGCTGTTTTACCCTTTGCTCTTTCTCCACAATCTCCCTCATTTTTAAGTTAACCTGAAATAAAATAAGACATTTTGATCACATTAACAGTTTGTGTATTTTTCCATGTATTTTTGCACAAGGTTTATAGGTAACATACCTTATTGATCCAGAAAACCATGGCGTCCTCTAGATCGTACGGGAGCTCTTTGGAAGCGCTGAACGTAGAGAACCGTTTGACACTGGCCACGACCTTCTCAATGCTGATCATTTCCACCGTGTATACCATCATCAGCGCATCGATCATGGACATGTGCGCATTCTTATTATAGACACAAAACACACAGGATATTGTTTCATTGACTGACCAGAACTGTACTGTGACAATGCATTTATATCATCCATCTTTATACAGTGTTCTGTACATCTCTCATGCAGCTTCCTAAATGAATAATGTTCCTGAGACATCGACACTTTGCAGATTAGCCTATATCTGTGGTACTATGTATCACCACTGTCAGTCAATATAGGATATAGATTTCCAAGCTGGGCTGGAGGGTATCTAAATTAGAGGTCAAAAAAAGACGTTCATTTAAGAGGAGATATCTATTCTGCAGCCACCGTTTAAAAACTACAAATTATAGATTATATATATATATATTTTAACCTTTGACTGTCACAGAAACATTTTTTATTGCTCAGTAAACCTTAACAGATAATTAAAGTGAAATACATGAAGCTGGAAGTAATTATAAATCCTGCATTATCCTTCATCAAACAACTGGTAAATAAGAGACCGGACCGGAATACTAGCAGCCTAGAAACACAAAGACACATAAGATGCACATAAGACATACAAGACAGTGATGACAATAGATATCCTACATCTCCCGGTCAGGACAATGTAATCCTGCTGCTGGTATTGTGGGAGCTTGGTGCATAAAGTGAGAATAACTCATCATTCCTTGCAGCGACTGCACCGACCAATAAAACAACTGGGTTTTTTCCTTTTCAATCACTGAAACAAATCCTGGTATAATACACAGTGTCATATGCTTGTGAAGATTACACACACTTAAAAGAAACACAAAAATGGCCCAGACCCATCTAGATCAACATTTTCCAAAGGTTACCTTTATTGGGCTGATGTACCCAGGACACTGCACCAACATACAGCATTAGACCATGTGTTACCATGTCAAAAATATATCATATATAGATGTTACCAAATCTGCCCAGATTGTGTCCTTTAACCTTTAGAGAAAGGACACTGTGCTTAGGCTGATGATGTATTTCTATCCTTAGGCCTCTGGTGTGGTACAGAAGACAGATCTTGTGTCATTGGCTTGCAGTCTCCTAGATAACAGAAATTATCTGTACTAACTGCAGATTAGTACAATCATATACAGCAAGAAGCCTAATTATGTCCCAGTAAGTATAACGGACACTGCGGGATATCATTTTGTTAAAAGCAGCACCTCTTGCAAGAAGTGTGGGGGTAACTGTAGCTGTTAATTATAAAGGGAGGGAGGAAATCATTAAACATTTTGCAAAGTGGAATCTTAGGATAAGACTCAGCATTGTAGTTTTACCAAACATGAATAGTTCCGTTTTAAGGTTTCCCATTAATATATGTTAATAAGACGGTTGAAACGTTCCATAGGATTTATATAGCCTGCACTCCAGCATAACCTCACTATGTGTCTGACAAAGTAGTAGTACTCTGTAGTAGGACAATAGGATAACACCAGGTGTCAGCTCATTTATAAATGCATTAAACAATGTACAATACACAGTCTGTACTTCAGTATACAGCCCCTCACACAGCACAATACATTACTCGGTCACACCACACCGACGTTAGTCTTTCATACAGACCATTTTGATTGGAGCAAAGCTGAGGTCGGCATCAGACACAGGTGCGTCGTCGCTCTCCATGACGTAAATCCCTTTCTGGGATAAAGCCTCGATGACCGGCTGGTGCCCCTGCAATGCTGCCACCTGATCCCCTTTCAGGATGAGGCTGCAGACGCGGCAGTATAACTCGCTGGAGAGCAGCAGCTTGATGACAGGTGGCTTAATGTGCTCCTGTTCATACTGGTCTATGTAAAACGGGTCCTTAAGCTCATCTGGAACATTATCTGGAACAAAGATGATGCAGTGATAATTAATACGGCTCTAATGATCTGATCCAACATCGCTGCAAGGATACAGTACATGATCACTTCTACATTCACTGACCCCAATTCTGTATGATAAACACAAAAGAAACAAAGGAGAAAACAGAGGGGTTAATTTAATGCACTGCATCTAAAAATAACATAAAGACAAGAGAGCGTCATGGTCTGCGGAGAACTGTTCTGAAAACTCACGTGGCCATTATTGTCCTATAATAATCGCCTGGTATTAAAACATTAAATTGCAACTTGGATTGTATACAGAGTAACAAACATTCACAGATAGACATGAAGATGTTACAGGAGCTGAGTTAGATGAGATTTGTGGGCTACATCAGACCCCAGACGTCCAGCCCTACTCTGCCTAATATCCCATGAGATTAGGGGCGATTACTGATCCAGGCCCTGCCCAGTGTGATACGGGGCATATTTCTACATTCCAATCCTATGGTTCCCTTTTGCGGTATAAATATGGTGTGAAACTCTATATAACATAACTCACAGGATAGCTCCAATGCCAAATATTGCGGGGCAGTAGCAGGTTCATAGATCAGTGGTTGGTATATTTATACAGAAATTAGGAGCCAGCAATTGTACCAAACTGCAAGAGCTTCACACTCAACTACGCCCAGCACTTGTGAGAACCATGTCCAGCCAGTGCGGTCATCCACTCCCAGGTCAGCTGCTACTGCATGGACAGGGGGCTGTTGGGGGAGTGACAGAAATGTGACCAACATACTAGAATCTATCCCAATAGAGCTAGTGGAGGGAGGGGACAGCCTATAGAAAGTGCCAGGTCCTCCTCCCTAATCCACACACCACACATATAGTTCTATGCCCTGATATCTGCATTAGAATTGGTTCCTGGCAGGTTAGGGCAGGAGTGTCTGTAGCTGTCAGTCACCCTGTGGTGGCCAAACTGATTGAGACCCGTGTGTTTGGAAACTGGGCGGAGAGACCAGATCACACGGCAGCCTATTGCTGCAGGCACCGCCCATAATGATCAGATGGATTTTGACTGGATCATCAGGCTAGTATATGGGGCCAATAATCTAATATTGCAGTGTGGACAGCTTTCCCCAAAACAGAATATGTGCGGTCTCTGCAAGTGGACCACGGGGGTATATGGATGACCCCCCCATCCCCTGCTTCGCATTACCAGCGAAGGGATGTTTTACGTGTTTCCATGTAAAATAAAGAAAGTTTATGCTTCATTATTTTTAAATTGATGAATTGTGAAATACTAATACACTAGATGTGGCCACTACCAGAGAGTATTATATTACAGTAGTACAACAGTTGCATGTTTATATTTTACCTTACATACAATAAACAGATCATGATACATTGTAAAGGAGGTGTTTGCGGCATGTTATCGCTATAACTGTGCGGTCACATGATACATTGTAAAGGAGGTGTTTGCGGCATGTTATCGCTATAACTGTGCGGTCACATGATACATTGTAAAGGAGGTGTTTGCGGCATGTTATCGCTATAACTGTGCGGTCACATGATACATTGTAAAGGAGGTGTTTGCGGCATGTTATCGCTATAACTGTGCGGTCACATGATACATTGTAAAGGAGGTGTTTGCGGCATGTTATCGCTATAACTGTGCGGTCACATGATACATTGTAAAGGAGGTGTTTGCGGCATGTTATCGCTATAACTGTGCGGTCACATGATACATTGTAAAGGAGGTGTTTGCGGCATGTTATCGCTATAACTGTGCGGTCACATGATACATTGTAAAGCAGGTGTTTGCGGCATGTTATCGCTATAACTGTGCGGTCACATGATACATTGTAAAGGAGGTGTTTGCGGCATGTTATCGCTATAACTGTGCGGTCACATGATACATTGTAAAGGAGGTGTTTGCGGCATGTTATCGCTATAACTGTGCGGTCACATGATACATTGTAAAGGAGGTGTTTGCGGCATGTTATCGCTATAACTGTGCGGTCACATGATACATTGTAAAGGAGGTGTTTGCGGCATGTTATCGCTATAACTGTGCGGTCACATGATACATTGTAAAGGAGGTGTTTGCGGCATGTTATCGCTATAACTGTGCGGTCACATGATACATTGTAAAGGAGGTGTTTGCGGCATGTTATCACTATAACTGTGCGGTCACATGATACATTGTAAAGGAGGTGTTTGCGGCATGTTATCGCTATAACTGTGCGGTCACATGATACATTGTAAAGGAGGTGTTTGCGGCATGTTATCGCTATAACTGTGCGGTCACATGATACATTGTAAAGGAGGTGTTTGCGGCATGTTATCGCTATAACTGTGCGGTCACATGATACATTGTAAAGGAGGTGTTTGCGGCATGTTATCGCTATAACTGTGCGGTCACATGATACATTGTAAAGGAGGTGTTTGCGGCATGTTATCGCTATAACTGTGCGGTCACATGATACATTGTAAAGGAGGTGTTTGTGGCATGTTATCGCTATAACTGTGCGGTCACATGATACATTGTAAAGGAGGTGTTTGCGGCATTTGCGGCATGTTATCGCTATAACTGTGCGGTCACATGATACATTGTAAAGGAGGTGTTTGCGGCATGTTATCGCTATAACTGTGCGGTCACATGATACATTGTAAAGGAGGTGTTTGCGGCATGTTATCGCTATAACTGTGCGGTCACATGATACATTGTAAAGGAGGTGTTTGCGGCATGTTATCGCTATAACTGTGCGGTCACATGATACATTGTAAAGGAGGTGTTTGCGGCATGTTATCGCTATAACTGTGCGGTCACATGATACATTATTTGCATTTTATGTCCCTGTTTGAAGAGCTTCGTTAAAACACTTTTCAATGTGATGGTCACTTAATAAACCTATTATGTGTCCTACATCCGAGAACAACATGCCAGGTGAATCTTCGTTTCACATAAGGAATATATGATCTGAAATAAATAATAAAGAAGGGGGGGGGGGGCTGTTAATTCTGATCAGAATCGGGGAGATGTGAAAACATGATGACCGTTTGCCTATTACAAGAGTGAGCACTGCAGCCAGCAGAGGGCGCTAGACCACTGACCACCCATCTGACCAGGCAGGCAGAGGCTCCCCAGCCAGGCATAAATTAATTCTAAAAAAAAAAAAATAGTGTCCAGACCAGCCAGGGCAACTAATAAGCACCATTACAAGGAACGGATGGATGCTGAAAAAATAAGATTTTTACTCACCGTAAAATCCATTTCTCTGACTCCATTGGGGGACACTGGAAATACATTCATATATGCAACGTATCATACAAGCAGCACGGTGGCGCAGTGGTTAGCACTTCTGCCTTACAGCACTGGGGTCACGAGTTTAATTACCGACCATGGCCTTATCTGTGTGGTTTGTATGTTCTCCCCGTGTTTGCGTGGGTTTCCTCCGGGTGCTCTGGTTTCCTCCCACACTCCAAAAACATACTGGTAGGTTAATTGGCTGCTAACAAATTGACCCGTGTGTGTGTGTGTGTGTGTCAGGGAATTTATACTGTAAGCCTCAATGGGGCAGGGACTGATGTGAGTAAGTTCTCTGTACAGTGCTGTGGAATTAGTGGCGCTATATAAATAAATGATGACGATTATCATAAGACTACAAATTGAGGATCATTATGTGAGTAGGTCAGTCAGAATACAGTAAATAACATACAGACCTAATAATTATATAATCATATGCAACTTAGTTGTTGCAATGTCAACAGCTCAAATTTAACCCACTTTCTCTACACTCCCTCCTCCGCCCTCTACAATCAGACCTACACCCTCGCTAGAGGGACAATGGCCTTCTCACAGCTAAGAGTCATCACTCTTCTCCCGTCTTACTCCCTGGGCCTTGGAGGTACTGTGCTCTCCTCCAATGTGTCTACCTCTGCCACTTCCTCCGCTGCCCTCCTACTATCTGTCCTGTAACCAATATCCGGAAATGCAGACTTCCCTGATCTCTGGTTATGTCTCTACCTGGCTATGTTGCAGCTATTCCCAGGGGATCCATTAAGGATGAGATTACAGATCTGTGTCCGCACAGTGCTCCTGGTTATTTGTCAGCACAAACCTTACAGAAACCTGCAACAAGCTGCTGGTATGAGTATTTACTCTGCATATAGTAATATTTGGAGGAGCCGTCTGCCATGCTAACAGCTCAGGTCAGGAGTAACATTAGCTTATTCCTTCTGGGTGACATTCACCTTTTATTAGTTTTTGCCACTTTTTCTCAAGCTTCGGTTTTTAAAACAAACAGAAACCAGTTTCTAGCTGCAAAACAATAAAGAAAATATGAGCGTGAAAAATTCCAATAAGCTATAACTTGGGATAACCAGATCTGCTGCCTTATACTAAGATCTAACAGGCAAACCTGTGCCTAATATCTCTGAAATTTAGAAATCAGGGCCAAGCTAGGAGCCTCCAAGGAGCAGAAACATTAAGGAAATGTGCATCTGAACCTTCTACTACATCCATGTACTTTGTGCCATCTATAGTTCCAGCTCCCGCTCATCACCATATACTTCACAGTAGGAAAGTTTAGATGTACAAAGAAGAGTATTACAGGATGTCTTACACTAACAGCAGGCAGACGTGGGTTGCAATCATCTGGCATGTAGAGGAATTACAAGGACTCAAGCTAAATTAAAAATTCTGCCACCCCAAACTCTTAAAGACCCCCCCATAGTACTTAGGAAGATATCAGGCACTACATGTGGCGGAGCAGGTCATCCTTGGCACCAGATATTGCTCACACATTATAGTTGGCATCTGATCCGATTGAAATGTTTATATAATCAGCAAATGTGCATTGCCTCTCCATACTGGCGCCGGGCCGCGGAGCCACTCTCCATCCCGACGCTGGGCCGCGGAGCCACTCTCCATACCGGCGCCGGGCCGCGGAGCCACTCTCCATACCGGCGCCGGGCCGCGGAGCCACTCTCCATCCCGGCGCTGGGCCGCGGAGCCACTCTCCATCCCGACGCTGGGCCGCGGAGCCACTCTCCATCCCGACGCAGGGCCGCGGAGCCACTCTCCATCCCGACGCAGGACCGTGGAGCCACTCTCCATACCGGCGCCGGGCCGCGGAGCCACTCTCCATACCGGCGCCGGGCCGCGGAGCCTCTCTCCATCCCGGCGCTGGGCCACGGAGCCACTCTCCATCCCGGCGCTGGGCCGCGGATCCTTTTTAGACACGTACCCAACTACTGGACATATTTGTCAAGGTCTGAACACATGTGTGTTGGTGGCAGTGCTGCCAGTTTGCCTCACGGACTTTGGGAAACAGACGCACTTTAAATATGGCTCCAAAAAGCTCCAAAATAATAACACGTCTAATAGTATTAGAAGCCTGGTACATTACCATTCATTTAGGGTCATTCATAGTGGGGCACATATTATTATTGATCAGTTCCACAAATAATCGGGCTGCTCACAATGATACACAGTTCTGCTTATCTCCCAGGCCTCTGATACATGATGAGACACAGCCATAGGAGAAGCACCATATGGATCAGTGATCTGCACCTCGTGTGTGTGATAAACACAGACCAACCATGAGCCTACAACACCAGACAGTAAAAGCTTGTGCAGAAGGAGGAGGGGGGGTGAGCCATGCATTAAGCAGTGGCAATCCCACATCACACATACAGCACCACTAGCACGGCAGCTTCCACTCCTAGTAGTAAGAGCTATGCAGAGAAACAAGGTTGTCTGTGCAGAATGACAACTTACAGTGTATACAACTACTAAGGGGGAATGGAGATGTTTACAGCTATCTCACACCAGAGATGATATCATCATAGCAGCAACAGAACATCAGCTTTATTGTACAAACTAGTTTTACAGGTAACACAAAGGTAATTAGAGCAGGAGCCAGCACGGAGGAGCTCAGCGAGATGATCATGGTGCAGATATCACCATGCGACCTGCTGTGATTGGCTAAGAGCAGTTGTGAATTACACGATCATAGTGCTGCTCCTCCGGTCACCAAGACGTATTTCAGTTGCCCTGGCTCTGCTTAGTGTTGCTGTCATGCATCATGGCAGATGCCACAATAACTCCAATGCTAAGGACAGGTCCACATATACCCATAAAAGTCCCACTCATTGGCTTCACAGATGTAAAAACAACAGTTACCTGTCGCCCACCTGTACCGGGAGCAGAGTCTGCTAATGATGACATCACTGCACCAGGTTGTGACCACTGCACAGAGTGCTCCTCCCTCAGGTCTATACTACAGAAACAATCTGAAGACCCAGTGGATGGGGGGGGAAGGCACTAAAACTGCACGATATCCCCTATCCTGACACCCAGAAGGTCCTCTATTTCAAACAATCTGGTCCCTTAGAATTATTGTCTGGTGATCAAGTGATCCTAGAGGTGCTGGTAAAAGAGAGCAAAGATTTAATTTCCATAATACAGTAATGTACACATAACCATGGGGGTACTTCTGTATCTAGGTAGGTTTCCACAGAGAATATAGATGTGTAAACGTTGAGGGGGTGGGGGTAGTCTGATTGGGGTTAGTAGGAGGGAATAAGAGAGGAGGCACAGTCACAGAAAGTTCGGAGAAGGTGTCAGCGAGAGGTAAGAGACGGGGTTCACAGAATATTCCTGGACTCACAATCATAAAACAAAAACAGACACTTTTGCGCATATATTAGAGTTATCAGAAATGTTTTCTTATACAGGACAATGTATATGATTAAACAATAACTACAGTTATTTTGTTACATGCCTTGTAGGTGCAGGACTACTACTAGTACTACGAAAACATTAAACAGAAATTGCTTTAGATTCTCAAGGTCCCTCAGTCACTGTATGAACTTTGTATTTACAGTTCAAGAAAAAAAACTACTATAAAAATACAACTTTGCTCTACAGCTTCATATACACACAATGCATCATGTAAGACTCAACAATATTCACAGGGTCCATCACACGTCTTATGTGTGTGGTCATCGTCTGACTGCCCTGTGCCCTCTCTGATGCAGCTATTGGCTGGATCCCTTAGATTTGGTGACACACGTCTTATGTGCGTGGTCATCGTCTGACTGCCCTGTGCCCTCTCTGATGCAGCTATTGGCTGGATCCCTTAGATTTGGTGACACACGTCTTATGTGCGTGGTCATCGTCTGACTGCCCTGTGCCCTCTCTGATGCAGCTATTGGCTGGATCCCTTAGATTTGGTGACACACGTCTTATGTGCGTGGTCATCGTCTGACTGCCCTGTGCCCTCTCTGATGCAGCTGTTGGCTGGATACCTTAGATTTGGTGACACACGTCTTATGTGCGTGGTCATCATCTGACTGCCCTGTGCCCTCTCTGATGCAGCTGTTGGCTGGATACCTTAGATTTGGTGACACACGTCTTATGTGCGTGGTCATCGTCTGACTGCCCTGTGCCCTCTCTGATGCAGCTATTGGCTGGATCCCTTAGATTTGGTGACACACGTCTTATGTGCGTGGTCATCGTCTGACTGCCCTGTGCCCTCTCTAAAGCAGCTATTGGCTGGATATCTTAGATTTGGTGACACACGCCTGTATAGCATGATGTGCAGTTCTGACAGATTCAGCAATGAGCAGTCGGGATGAATCACCCTATGTATGGGCCTTGTGAGTGGTTTATAGATGTCTGATGAAATGGAGCTGTCCATAAGTAGAGACTGACAAGTAACCAAGTCTGTTGCATTATATCATAATCCATGGTCAATTCAGGAGCCATCAATTCTGCAAAGAAAATCATTGAAGTAGCTCCAATTTTATAGGGAGTGAGTGTCTAATCCAATTGCAGCAATAATAACTGCCCTATATGTAAAGAGGGATTAGGTTTTCACACAAATTGTAAGAGAGGGACACGTTAAAGCCAGAAAAAAAGTTTAAAATCTGACTGCTGTTCCCCCGTAGCATTCGGGGACCGTCCACATTTTCAACTTTTCATTCCACCCCCCGTTCCCTTCACTGTTGCTCTAACACAGAAACTAGATGCTTCCACTTCAGGTTTCATCACCAGCGCTAACCACACTAATATCAGGAACCTAGGGGGATCTGTGGAAATCTCAAGGGAAGGACCCTCTAAGGCAGTGTTTCTCAAACCCCAGTCCTCAGGACCCCTAAGAGTGCAGGTTTTCCCAGGGCCACCTTAACTACTTTATGGGCCCCCGGGGCAATGCAGTGTACCGGGCCCCTAAAAAAAAAATATATATATATAAATAGTGTGTGTGTAAAAAAAATATATATGTATGTAAAAAAAAAAAAACGTGATTATATATATATATATATATATACATATATATATTCACTGCGAGCACAGCACGGAAGAGGGGACCAGGGAGGGAGCCGGATCACCGCTGATGTGACCACAAGGTAAGTATTTTGAAAAAAAAAAATATATATATATTTTTTTTTTAGGATTCGGACGGGCCCCCCCTTGCCTGCAGGGCCCCCGGGCACCTGCCCATCGTGCCCAATGGAAGAGACGGCCCTGGGTTTTTCCAGGTGACAAAGGAAATAATTATACCACCTGTGAGTCTGTTACAATGTGTCAGTCAGTAATGAATACACCTGTGATTATACAAGGAGATATGGAAAACATGCACTGTTAGGGGTCCTGAGCACCAGGTTTAAAAAACACTGCTCTAAGGGATATGAAACACTAAGTGGATGTGCTGCCCTATAATGGAGAACATCAAGAGGCACGTACGGGGGGTATAGGGGACTGCAACATTGCTGAAGTGCCAGGAAATATTGTGGAAGGTCCCCAATACCATGGGGTCACCTGCCTATCACCAAACCTATTAATACAATGGTGCCATCTCCAGTGCATCTGTATAAAAGGAAATGGGGGGGGGGGGGGGGGGGGGTCAAATGTACTTGTTAATTATACAGGTGCCACCCATATATTCAGATCACACATCAGCTCAGCAGTCACGTTGGGGGTCAGTGGGCGGAGCTCTGCTCACACTAACCTGCTGATGTGTGATCTAATAAACACATACAGGCAGCACTGATCACAGTGGCAGCTGTATAATTAACAAGTGCCTACATTTAACACATATATCCCTTGACTATCTTGTTTTTATTTTAAACATGAGACAGGGAGAAGAGAAACATCAAATGATATGATTTTGTTCTAGTTATTTATGGTGTATTTATTCATTAGCACTGGGAAAAAAATATTTTGTGCATTTAAAATAAAAATAAATAAAAACACCCAGAAAAATAAAACACCGCACAAGAATAAAAAACAAATCCCCCCAACAAAAAAACAAAGAAAAACAAATACAAAACAAACGACCAGCACTGTACAGCTTTTATTTCCAAGCAGTGGCCAACATTATACTAGCGATGTACAACACACAATATACACCAACACCGCCACTCGTTCTTCTATCACGTCAAACACAAGACTTATGTGCCCAGTGGCGACAAAAGACCAACAACCAGAGTCAGTGTGAACACAGAAGTCATGGCCAAGCCAGTCGCTGTAGGGGGCCCATAACTGTGTAATATGGAGCTTCTCAAATCTGTTCCCAGGGCACACCCAAATACACAGGATTAGTCCTCTGCAGAAAATATGTTGGGGTGTCTGAGGGACGGGAACTATTGGTTGAACTTTGCTACAAAGGTGAGGTCAAAGAGCAAACCAAAGGGTTAATAGACAGACAAATGCTCTAAACACTGAACAGTTACCAGTTCAAGGCCTCCATAGTTGCATAGTTCTGATAAGACTTCATACATGAGAGTGTTAAGATGTTTATGTTAGACAATGACTAACCACAGGTACTATTATTCTGTGATGTTTGAGAAGTCCTCCGCAGGGATCCTCCATCGGTCACAAACCCCAAATAAACACACACCAGGGTTACTAGGTGCAATCAAGGTATTATTCCCATGCACACAGCACAATGTACATATAGACACAGAGCCACGTGAGAAATCTCAATAGTAGGCTGGTCACAAACCAGAGACGTTGTGACAGGCCCATTATCATACCGGCCGCCACGTACTCATTACAAGAGACAGTTCATATCTGACACTTTACAATCTCACTATGATGTTTGTAAGATCATGGAGGAAGTTGTGGAAGTAAAAAAAGTGAAACAAAATCAAATCAACAAACTCAGAACCCACAGGTACAAATTGAAATGTTTTAATTCTTGTGAATATATAGAAACGCATTTACTGCTATTTCTTATGGATAAGGTAATACTGCTCTGAAATACATGAAGGAACAACAGTTAAAGTCATGAAAAGAGTAAAATACAAATAGGATAATAACCACTCACTGAATGTTTTACATAAATAACCACAGACGTTGCTTATTGCACTTTGAAGAGACCAGTGGATATCCCCAGATAAGTACAGAAAAGACTAAACCCAAATATCACTTGTATTTTGACCCCAAATTTCTGAAAGTCTCCAGAAATCGACTCCTGAATGGATAGCTGCAGCATTCAACCAATCAGGACCCCCCTCTCATTTCAGTCATTGCATCAGACTGCAGTGCTCTCCCCAGCACCTATTTCCCGGGTGCTTTTACTTGTCACCCGGCTCCTGGAGCTCAGCAGAGTCCTATTATAATATAATAAACCATAGTTTCTCCTACTAGAACAGGCACTATGTGAGCACTACAGCCAGCAGTGTGTGCGAGACCACTGACACCAGTCTGACCAGTCCTGGCAGGTGTGGGCAATAACCTCCAACATTTATCATTACAAAGTATTACACTGCCCCCACCCGGCTGCTTCTTAATGCCACCAGGCACCAGCAAAAGTTTCTGGGGAGAACACTGGACCAAGAGGGCTAACAGAAAGCTCCCCGAAATTATTTGTACTGGGGAGAAACCCCCTGCCCCTTATTTGGGGAACAGATGGGGCCAAAATCTCTCTAAAAGAAGGAAAACTCTGAAGAGTCAATCAAGTGTATTAGAACAAACCAAATATTTAATATATTGATAATCAAAAATACAGAATCTAGATAATAAGGATTCACTTAAGGACACAGATAGAGATTAAAGACATTATAATAATTAATGTGAAAAAACACAGAGGGTCCATGTGAAGCAAGTTTTAATTCTTTTCTCATTTACATAAGAAAATAGATGAACTTACCAATTCCGTAGGCTTTAGCACAAATCCAATGTAAATTAGCAGCAATTTTAGCCCTGAAGGAATCGTACATGTCTAGTGGTACAACCTCCACCGGACATTCTGCAAAATAATCCATTTTTCTTCTGGTGCTGTCTCCAGAAGCACAAACACCAATATCCACCATCTAAGGAAATAACAACAACACATAACTTGTACAGCACAGAAAGTGTAATGACTTTTTCATTTTTCCGCAGAACGTATTTGTCCAGGGACACAAAACATCTTTAAAAGCAAGGCATTAAGCACCATGTTTTGTAGTCTATTCTGGAATTAAAGGCTAAGAAAAAAAAAATACAAACTTTTTTATTCTGGCTCTCAATGGATCCAAAAGGTCCCTGGATATGTGTAATGGTCCAAGGAGAAGATCCCCCCCCCCCCCCCCTCCTGCAGACCTTGTTCAAGGTTGTCAAAGCCAATTTCCTGAAACTTCTCATAAGTGGCTTTAACAATGAGAACAGGGGGTAAATGTATGAACATGCGGGTTCTTCAACACCCTCGTGTTCGGCGATTAAATTTCAAGCGGCGCTGCATTGTAAAGGGAAACTTTCCTTTACAATTCAGCGCCGCTTGAAATTTAATCGCCGAACACGAGGGTGTTGAAGAACCCGCATGTTCATACATTTACCCCCAGGTCTCACCTGGCATGAGAGTATCTCCTGCGTGGTCCGTTAGACCCATCATGGGGACTCCATCAACAGTGTCTAAGTACAACTTTGTATTTTATTTTCTAACCCTTTATTTAGATTTCTGCAAGATTACATAAGAATCATTAAAGTACATATATATGGACGTATCTCCCTTGTTAGGAGAGTAACAATACCAGAATTGTGATCTATTCAATATCTGGTGACATATCCTATAAAACAACCAATAATATTTTTGTGGTGGGTTAGTACGTAAATCAAAATACTATGGAGACCTATACTTCAATGTGACTTACTATCAGCCCAGTAGAATAAGTGTATAGAAAATTAAGAAATTAAGTTTGAAGTATAAAGAAAGAATAGGGCCTATGGTGGATTAAGGGGATTTATATTAGGGATACGATTCAATATCTGAACAGTTTTGTGAATAATTGGTGTTTATGCTTTTTCTGGTAAAGATACCAAACAGTAGAAGTATCCGGGTTCTCATGCTTTCTGGAATTTCGTAATCAAATTGTTCTGCAAGCTAGTAATATATTCCATTCTGGATACAAACCAATTGAATTCCTTGACGTGAAGGGCTGAAAGGCTGTTTCCAATTACGGGTGATTAAAAGTTACTACGTATGTGAGTTATTAGTTTATCCGTTGATTTGTCTATAACTTATATACAAAACTTAGCATTTTATTTTAGGTCACCTACAAGTACAATTTTTTAGCTTGGGTGTAGTTGTCCTTCAAAATGGACATGTCATATTGTATATTTACTATGTCAACCGCACCAAAGGTTCCAAATTCAGACAGAGAGCAGAGACATCAGGGAAAGGACAGACATGTAGCGGGCTATAAAATCTTATTTACCAGTCTCCAGCTGCACTGACAGGGAATTAACTCATTCATCAAATTAAACAAAGAATGAAGATCAGGAAGTAGATCATCAGTATAGAGCATTAACGTCTTAGTGCCCACATAAAACAATAGAAAGGAGATGTAGAACTGAGTACAATGAGACCAGAGAGCTGCTGTCATGTAAAACGTGGCAGAAGAGGTTTTTAAATTCATCCCCATTTTTAAATTACCCCAAAATGCTATTTTAGTAAAACCGTTCATTGTTGTCAGGGGCTTGTGGTGTGAGGTCATTGTGTGTTTTAGGATCTGGGAGCTGGTTTTCCAGACATCCAACATACAAAGGCAGCTGCTGACAGGGCCAAATCAGACAAAACCCCGTGTACCAGGGTCTCCAACTCTCGTACTTCCACAGCCTATCATCATTCAACCTGTACTGCAGCCCCTCCTCACCATATCATCCACAAACTCTGCACAAAATATCTCCCTAAGCTTCCAGTGTGGACACCCACATGCTATGGAAAACATACCTGGATCAGGTTTTACCCATCACAGCAGCTCACCCTTCCCACCAGATATTGGGACCATAACACAATATATAAATAAACAAGTACAATATAAGTAAATACAGCTCTGCCCACAGAGAATCTGTTAATGTAAAACTTGCCGCGTCAGCTGACGTCCCCATATAGGACAATATATCAGTTGCAGCACGTAGTAAATGAGTTTCCTTTACACAGTTACCATATGACCCCGTGCAGCAATCACAGCACATATATGCTCCTCTCACCCTATGCACAAGTAATTATCACTAACACCTTCCCCCCCCCCCCCCCCCCCCCCCCGACAAACTGTCATATACCCCACCCCTGAACACACCCACCATTCATTCCATCTGTCTTATTGTACTCCCTACTGAACTTCCTATAGGCAAACAAAATATCACATCTACCCCATATGGCTCAATGTACCTGGATGGTGACATGGGGGCACACACATTAAATGTATTAGTAGAGATGCGTGTTTTATATATATATATACACACACATGGTCAATATGTAGTTATGATGGATTATATAATGATATTAGTTTTTCTGTAATACACCTGTCCTCAAAGGATCATTAAATGACACACCTGCCCCCCAGTAATACAATATGTATGTGGTTATTACATTACATTATATACATATATTACATATAATACAATATATATGTGGTATCACGACACACCTGCACCCCCACCCCCCTCAGTAATATTATGTGGTTATTACATGACACCTGTCCCCCAATAATATATATGTGGTTATCACTACACACCTGCCCCCCTCAGTAATATTATATGGTTATTACATGACACACCTGCCCCCCCCCCCCATAATATATATATATATATATATATATATATATATATATATATATATATATATATAGCTACTACATGACACACCTGCCGCTCCCCCTATAATATAATATATATGTGGTTATCACTACACACCTGCCCCCCTCAGTAATATTATATATATATATATATATATATGGCTATTACATGACACCCCCCCCCAGTAATATAATATTATATGGTTATTACATGACACACCTGCCCCCCTCAGTAATATTATATATATATATGGCTATTACATGACACCCCCCCCCCCCAGTAATATAATATTATATGGATATTACATGACACCCCCCACCCTCCTGTAGTATAATATATATGTGGTTATCAGGTTATCACGACACACCTGCCCCCCCTGTAATATAATATTATATGGATATTACATGACACACCTGCCCCCCCCCCCCTCCCTGTAATATATTGTATATATGGTTATCACATGACCCCCCCTACCTCTCGGGCCCCGGGCTACCAGCAGACGGCTCAGGGCCTACATGACACCGGGCCGGGGGCTGTCACTGAGGCGGTGCCCCCTCCCTCCGGTCAGCACACAGCCGCTCACACACCGCCGGTGCCCCCCCCGGGCCGCTCTCCGTGCTCGGTACCGCGGACACTGACAGGAATCCGTTGGTTCCCCGGGATCCGGCTGCGCATGCGCGGAGGGAGCTAGTACTGAGCAGGGGAGCGAGCGGCGGCTGTACTGCGCCTGCGCGGATGACTACTGTTGCTGGAGACGGCAGCCTGTGGCTCGTTCTACGCATGCGCGACTGGTTGCTAGCGAAACACCTAGGAATGCGTTGGTTCTTCTGCGCCTGCGCAATGCCATTAAGTCTATTGTCATTCTCTATTGTGCTGTATAATGCAGACCCCTCCTCAGTGCCCCGTCACTGTGTGTGGTACCCAGACCTGGTCCATGCCCTCATCACTCTCACCAGCTACCTGGCAAATAAACAACACACAATTCCTATTATAGTAATGACCATGTCCACTGTGTTCTAATATATTGCTGCCTGTCCCAAATGTGGGGGCCCTGGTGCATTGTACCCCAAATATTATTATGTCACAAATCTGCATTTATAAGGACATAAGAACACGGGACAGCGCCAATCTGCCACCTTATTACAGGGCGCCGCAGACCTTCTTTGTGTCACATCAGAGATTTCAGTTTACAGAATGAGACATTGCAATGAGCTGGGGGGATGGGGTGTAACACAATCAATGGGAGACCCCGTAACAGGATTTGGGGGAGACGGTAATATGTGTCCATCAGCTTCATAGCAATTTTGGTACCTTGACAAAACCATGTTGCACTTGCAAAGGGTATTTAAAATGTGCAGACAGACTTAGAGTTAGAAGAAGGAGCGCGCCCTAGTCCAACTCTAAAATATATAAATAAGCGTCCTCTAAGCTTACAGCATTCACTACACTCCTATCATATATCCATCACTATCGTTCAGAAGTGATTGGTAAGAAGTTTGGTTATTGATCATACTGTCCACCTCTCCCTGAATGTCAGGGAGACTCCCTGAATTAGGGGTGATCTCCCTCACTCCCTGAAGAGTCTGGCATTCTCCCTGATGCTGAGCCAGTACAAGACGTGGTTGGCTTCGCCATCTGTCGCATGATGACACAGTTCAGAAACTGTGTCCTATGTCCATGTATTGATGCCTATGGAGGTGGCCATTTGCATGGAGACCAAGATTTAATCAAAGACTGACAGGTAAGACAACATGACTTCAGTAATGGAGACAGAAATGTAAAAGACACTTCAGTCTCTAGAGATTCATTAGCTGCTTTTCTTTAACACATAGTTGCCTACTCTCCTGGAATGTCCGGGAGACTCCTGCTTTTCTGGGAGACCTCCCGGGAGAGCAGGGAAACCTCCCGGTTCTCGCACCCACAATAGATAAGTGTTGGGGGCGGGGCTTATTGATGCAAATATTGTGCCCTCTTAGCCCTGCCCCCTACTGTAATTGGTCAAAATTGTGACAATCATTTATGAGGCGGGGCCAAAATGATGTGATTCAACAAGCCCCGCCCCCGCACACCCACGTCCTCCGGGATCACCCTGAAGCCACCAGGGAAAAGTTGGCAAGTATGGGTTAATGTCTCTGCAAGTAATACTCTCAGTAATGTTATTGCTCTTGTATACACATTATATCATCTGATCCTATAGACGTATCTACTTTAATTTTTTGCGAGTTGAAGTAAGACTTCTTCCACAGTAAATACATTTGTGTCTACAATACGGTCTGGTATATATTGTCTCGCGAGTGTAGGCAAAAAATGTAACAGTAACAATAGTTATTGAAGGGGCGCAGTTTATGAATATTTTAGGTTCATTAGATTAAAACTGAGGGCTGGGGGGGCAGCATTTTTCTCTCGCGCAGGCGCTAACATTTTAAGTTACGTTACGTCTCTGGTTGCTTTGGTTCTGTTTGCGAATGTTAAACTGCACTAAATAATATTCTTCACCCGAGAAACCCTGATGTTACACTCTCCTAATAACATATTTACAGGGCTCTCTTCTCTTGAAGTCGTTTGTATCACCAGGAGAGTTCCCGTTTCCTTGTAATGGCATCGCCATACGTCTGGCTCTTTTCTACCCGGCGTGGCTGACGTATTTCTGTATTTATACTGCAGTATGGGCCTGGTTTACTGCAAAAATGTGACTGGTATAATATTTTTTGCAATGCGCATAAGCACAAGTATTGAGTTGAGCGTATATTATACATGTGCTAGGGCCCATCACAGGTAAGTTCAGTACAGTAAGAGTTGGAGACGCAAACCAACTGCGCCCCTTTGCAGATGCGTCAGACTTTGCACTACGCCTGTCTATAAGGATCACCTTTTTAGAAGGTATTCCATAGACCAGGTGCAAGTTACTTTTTGTGCTGAATGTATCTATTCTAGATCTAAACTTGCATATATCTTAAGTGTATCAGGAGAAATCCCACTGTCAGACGCATTTTGGCGTATACGTAAAAGTCACATTTTTGCGTTGAACCCTAAATCTGGCCCTGTATTGTGACCCAGTTGGAGGGAGTCTGTGTCTGAATGACGCCATCACTTGGGGGATCAGCAGCAGACACAGGCTCATACTGATATCTGGCTGCCGGGGTGTTTACCTCAGCAGACTGACATGGCTCCCGTCTCCATAGCAACCAACAGGGTATGAATCATCATGGCTGCCTGCTGTGACATCATCCGCTGGGAATGGGAGCAGGGGTCAGGGAGGGGCGACCTCCAGGGTCAGCACAAATATACACAACGGATAGGAGCAAGAAATGTAATAATAATAAAAGCAAATACGTTAATCAGCTTTATTTTTCTCTGTTAATTAAAGAGACAGAATTTCCTATTAGTTTCCCTCCGTCATCTCAGCAATGTCTTTCTGGGAGCAATTATTTTAATCTCAAATACTTGGAATATATTATATATGAGTCAAAAGACTATTTGTGTGTGTATAATATCTATCTATCTATCTATCTATATATATATATATATATACACACACACACACACACACATATATATATATATACACACACACACACACAATGCATACATGCTATTTCTTTGTGCACTGGATCCCGGCCTTCTGCATGTATGTGAGCACTTGCATTGTAGCAGACTGCTTAATTTCTGGGCTATCCATAAGCATCTCCCTTGGGAGGGGATAATGCATCTTCCATGGTGACGTATCCGCTGCATCATCATCCCTGCTGCCTGGTACCACTCCAAGGTCTGCATTCACCAGCTCTCTTCAGCTCCAGTAATTACGGCCTGGCATGAGAACTGGCATCACACATCACCGGAGGGGAAATGTGCCCTCTGATTAGACAACACAAGCAGCCATCTGTCCTGGGCAGGGAGACGCCATCTGACAGCTTGATCCTCAGCATGGGGAGTGGATCCAATAAATCATTAGAGATCTGCTCACCCGGTGGGTCACAAATTACTGATACACTTCAATCAGAAACGTCTAATGCACAGGGAGAGTAAAACAGAGAAACCATTATATCTAGATAATGCTGTGTTGGAATATAATATAAAGCATCTATATATTCATGACTGTCCCCCGTTTAGATGCATTATGTCATTGTTACAATGTGCTTATTGCATTCAGTTAATAAATGCACTGAGTGCTTTGTCCTCCATGGAAGCTGCATTGTGACTGTGCAGCGTTGGATCAGAGGAGACGGATCTGATCTCAGGGTTATTGATGGACCTTGTTTATCTGATGGGATCTTAGGAGTAACTTTACAGAGACATCATGCTACAGCACATGTAGCCAGACATACATGTTACATACACTTAGCCGGGTCAGGGCCGTTAGACGTTTCTCCAGTCAGTAAATAAGTAATGAGTCAGCATTACACTACAATATACCCTGGCTGGGGGAGGAGAGAGGAGGACAATAGTCCGGGTGGGATCGATGTAGGATGGGACGAAAGAGGAATGACCAGGTACCGTACTGTAAATATCAGAGACCTCTCCTTGCTTCTGGGAAATGTAATTACTGAGCAGATGCTCAGTGTGCACAGTACTACTTCCTTTGTTCTGAGATTCATCCGGCATTAACCCTTTGATAAAGTGAGTGCAACAATAAAAGAGCCTTTCTCTGGCGAGTTATAAGTGGATATTCCTGTTATTTCTAGGGATGAGCGCACTCGGATTTATGAAATCCGAGCCCACCCGAACGTTGCGGATCCGAGTCGGATCCGAGACAGATCCGGGTATTGGCGCCAAATTCAAAAGTGAAACTGAGGCTCTGACTCATAATCCCGTTGTCGGATCTCGCGATACTCGGATCCTATAAATTCCCCGCTAGTCGCCGCCATCTTCACTCGGGCATTGATCAGGGTAGAGGGAGGGTGTGTTAGGTGGTCCTCTGTGCTGTTTAGTTCTGTGCTGTTTAGTTCTGTGCTGTGCTGTGCTGTGCTGTGTTCTGCAGTATCAGTCCAGTGGTGCTGTGTGCTGTGCTCTGTCCTGCTGAGTTCCGTAGTGCTGCTGGGTCCTGTGCTGTGTCCTGTTCAGTCCAGTGGTGCTGTGTCCTGTGCTCTGTGCTTCTAAGGGCATAGTTATTTCCCCACTATTCCCAAGTTTTTTAAAAATAAAAAAAAAGTAAAAAATAATAAAAAATTTAAAAAAAAAAAAATATATAATAATTATAACCAAATTTGCAAAACCAATCCAGCATTATAATTTATAAGTCCATTGGTACTGCAATATTACCAAGTTCACACATTCTGCAGTATCAGTCCAGTGGTGCTGTGTCCTGTGCTCTGTCCTGCTGAGTTCCGTAGTGCTGCTGGGTCCTGTGCCGTGTCCTGTTCAGTCCAGTGGTGCTGTGTCCTGTGCTCTGTGCTTCTAAGGGCATAGTTATTTCCCCACTATTCCCAAGTTTTTTAAAAATAAAAAAAAAGTAAAAAAAAATAAAAAATTTTAAAAAAAAAATATATATAATAATTATAACCAAATTTGCAAAACCAATCCAGCAGTATAAGTCCATTGGTACTGCAATATTACCAAGTTCACACATTCTGCAGTATCTTGTGCTACATATAATGGAGACCAAAAATTTGGAGGATAAAGTAGGGAAAGATCAAGACCCACTTCCTCCTAATGCTGAAGCTGCTGCCACTAGTCATGACATAGACGATGAAATGCCATCAACGTCGTCTTCCAAGCCCGATGCCCAATCTCGTAGTACCGGGCATGTAAAATCCAAAAAGCCCAAGTTAAGAAAAAGTAGCAAAAAGAGAAACTTAAAATCATCTGAGGAGAAACGTAAAGTTGCCAATATGCCATTTACGACACGGAGTGGCAAGGAACGGCTTAGGCCCTGGCCCGTGTTCATGACTAGTGGTTCAGCTTCACCCACGGATCTTAGCCCTCCTCCTCCTCCCCCCCCCTACAAAAAATTGAAGAGAGTTATGCTGTCAGCAACAAAACAGCAAACAACTCTGCCTTCTAAAGAGAAATTATCACAAATCCCCAAGGCGAGTCCAAGGGTGTTGGTGGTTGTCAAGCCTGACCTTCCCATCACTGTACGGGAAGAGGTGGCTCGGGAGGAGGCTATTGATGATGTAGCTGGCGCTGTGGAGGAACTTGATGATGAGGATGGTGATGTGGTTATTGTAAATGAGGCACCAGGGGGGGAAACAGCTGATGTCCATGGGATGAAAAAGCCCATCGTCATGCCTGGTCAGAAGACCAAAAAATGCACCTCTTCGGTCTGGAGTTATTTTTATCCAAATCCAGACAACCAATGTATGGCAATATGTAGCTTATGTAAAGCTCAAATAAGCAGGGGTAAGGATCTTGCCCACCTAGGAACATCCTCCCTTATACGTCACCTGAATAACCTTCATAGTTCAGTGGTTAGTTCAGGAACTGGGGCTAGGACCCTCATCGGTACAGGGACACCTAAATCCCGTGGTCCAGTTGGATACACACCAGCAACACCCTCCTCGTCAACTTCCTCCACAATCTCCATCAGATTCAGTCCTGCAGCCCAAGTCAGCAGCCAGACTGAGTCCTCCTCAATACGGGATTCATCCGAGGAATCCTGCAGCGGTACGCCTACTACTGCCACTGCTGCTGTTGCTGCTGTTAGTCGGTCATCTTCCCAGAGGGGAAGTCGTAAGACCGCTAAGTCTTTCACAAAACAATTGACCGTCCAACAGTCGTTTGCCATGACCACAAAATACGATAGTAGTCACCCTATTGCAAAGCGTATAACTGCGGCTGTAACTGCAATGTTGGTGTTAGACGTGCGCCCGGTGTCCGCCATCAGTGGAGTGGGATTTAGAGGGTTGATGGAGGTATTGTGTCCCCGGTACCAAATCCCCTCGAGATTCCACTTCACTAGGCAGGCGATACCAAAAATGTACAGAGAAGTACGATCAAGTGTCCTCAGTGCTCTTAAAAATGCGGTTGTACCCACTGTCCACTTAACCACGGACATGTGGACAAGTGTTTCTGGGCAAACGAAGGACTATATGACTGTGACAGCCCACTGGGTAGATGCATCCCCTTCCGCAGCAACAGCAACAGCTGCATCAGTAGCAGCATCTACAAAATGGCTGCTCATGCAAAGGCAGGCAACATTGTGCATTACAGGCTTTAATAAGAGGCACAACGCTGACAACATATTAGAGAAAATGAGGGAAATTATCTCCCAGTGGCTTACCCCACTTAGACTCTCATGGGGATTTGTGGTGTCAGACAATGCCAGTAACATTGTGCGGGCATTAAATATGGGCAATTTCCAGCACGTCCCATGTTTTGCCCACACCATTAATTTGGTGGTGCAGCATTACCTCAAGAGTGACAGGGGTGTGCAGGAGATGCTTGCGGTGGCGCGCAAAATTGCTGGACACTTTCGGCATTCAGCCAGTGCCTACCGCAGACTAGAGGCACATCAAAAAAGCATGAACCTGCCCTGCCATCACCTCAAACAAGAGGTTGTGACGCGCTGGAACTCCACCCTCTATATGCTGCAGAGGATGGAGGAGCAGCAAAAGGCCATTCAGGCCTACACAGCCACCTACGACATAGGCAAAGGAGTGGGGATGCGCCTGAGTCAAGCGCAGTGGAGACTGATTTCCGTGTTGTGCAAGGTTCTGCAGCCATTTGAACTTGCCACACGAGAAGTCAGTTCCGACACTGCCAGCTTGAGTCAGGTCATTCCCCTGATCAGGCTGTTGCAGAAGCAGCTGGAGAAAGTGAGGGAGGAGCTGGTAAGCCATTGCGATTACACCAAGCATGTAGCTCTTGTGGATGTAGCCCTTCGTACGCTTTGCCAGGATCCGAGGGTGGTCACTCTTTTAAAGTCAGAGGAATACATTCTGGCCACTGTGCTCGATCCTCGGTTTAAAGCGTATGTTGTGTCTCTGTTTCCGGCGGACACAAGTCTACAGCGGTGCAAAGACCTGCTGGTCAGGAGATTGTCCTCTGAAGAGGACCGTGACATGCCAACAGCTCCACCCTCATTTTCTTCCACATCTATGGCTGCGAGGAAAAAGCTCAGTTTTCCCAAAAGAGGCACTGGCGGGGATGCTGATAACATCTGGTCCGGACTGAAGGACCTGCCAACCATTGCAGACATGTCTACTCTCGCTGCATTGGATGCTGTCACAATAGAAAAAATTGTGGATGATTACTTTGCTGACACCATCCAAGTAGACATGTCAGACAGTCCATATTGTTACTGGCAGGAAAAAAAGGCAGTTTGGAAGCCCCTGTACAAACTGGCTCTATTTTACCTGAGTTGTCCCCCCTCCAGTGTGTACTCGGAAAGAGTTTTTAGTGCAGCGGGGAACCTGGTCAGTGAGCGGCGAAGGAGGTTGCTTCCTCACAACGTTGAAAAAATGATGTTTATAAAAATGAATAATCAATTCCTCAATGAAGTACAGCACTGCCCTCCAGATACTACAGAGGGACCTGTGGTTGTGGAGTCCAGCGGGGACGAATTGATAATGTGTGATGAGGAGGAAGTACACACTGTAGGGGGAGAGGAATCAGAGGTTGAGGATGAGGACGACATCTTGCCTCAGTAGAGCCTGTTTAGTCTGTACAGGGAGAGATGAATAGCTTTTTTGGTGTGGGTGCCCAAACAAACCAATCATTTCAGCCAAAGTTGTTTGGTAGGCCCTGTCGCTGAAATGATTGGTTTGTTAAAGTGTGCATGTCCTATTTCAACAACATAAGGGTGGGTGTGAGGGCCCAAGGACAATTCCATCTTGGAACTTTTTTTTTTGCATTATATGACCAAGCAACAGTCGTTTGCCATGTTCAAAAAGTAAAACCAAATGTAAAAAAATTCAAGAAATTAAACCAAAAGTAAAATGCCGTGTCATAATTTAAAACAAGAGGTATTGACGTGCTCTAAAACTACTGTATTGTTGTTTATATTTTATAAACACTACACTTGAAAGCTTGAGTCTTTCAATAGAAAAGTAACTGTCCATTGCACGAATATTTGCAACAGGGACAATTTTAGGGTTAAGAAAGTCAACTAATAATAACACTTCGACGCTGTGTGTCTTTATAAACACTACACTTGGAAGTTGGAGGAGGTATTGTGGCCCCGGCACCAAATTTACTACCGGGGCCACTCCACTGTGCAGTCCATATTTAGGTGTATCAGATATTAAACAACGGTGACAGTTGATGCCCAATTTTTTAATTATATTGTGGCCTCGGTACCAAATTGTGTACCGGGGCCACCCCACTACGCAGTCCAGATACTTGTTTGGTGGAATTCAGACCAGTTTTATTATTATATTGTGTGGACCACTCTATCTATACCACACTACAACTCTATACCACTCTATTTCCTACTTTAATTCTATTTCATACTTTAATTCTATTTCCTACTTTAATTCTATTACTAATTAATTACCATAAAGAGGAACAAAAGAAACCAATTTTACCAAAAGTATAATATGACTTAGACTTACAAACACTACACTTTAAAGATCGTGCCTTTAAATGAAAAAGTCAGTCTTCATTGCACGACTATGTGCAACAGGGACATTTTTTTGGGTTTACAAAGTCAAACAATAACACTTCGACCCTGTCTGTCTGGGGTCTCTCAATGACGAATTGTCTGTACCATGTTTGGAGGAGGTATTGTGGCCCCGGTATCAAATTGGGTACCGGGGCCACCCCACTATGCAGTCCAGATACTTGTTTGGTGGAATTCAGACACGTGGAGGGTTTTTTAATTATATTGTGGCCTCGGTACCAAATTGTGTACCGGGGCCACCACACTACGCAGTCAAGATACTTGTTTGGTGGAATTCAGACCAGTTGAGGGTTTTATTATTATATTGTGTGGACCACTCTATCTATACCACACTACAACTCTATACCACTCTATTTCCTACTTTAATTCTATTTCATACTTTAATTCTATTTCCTACTTTAATTCTATTACTAATTAATTACCATAAAGAGGAACAAAATAAACCAATTTTACCAAAAGTATAATATGACTTAGACTTACAAACACTACACTTTAAAGATCGTGCCTTTAAATGAAAAAGTCAGTCTTCATTGCACGACTATGTGCAACAGGGACATTTTTTTGGGTTTACAAAGTCAAACAATAACACTTCGACCCTGTCTGTCTGGGGTCTCTCAATGACGAATTGTCTGTACCATGTTTGGAGGAGGTATTGTGGCCCCGGTATCAAATTGGGTACCAGGGCCACCCCACTATGCAGTCCAGATACTTGTTTGGTGGAATTCAGACACGTGGAGGGTTTTTTAATTATATTGTGGCCTCGGTACCAAATTGTGTACCGGGGCCACCACACTACGCAGTCAAGATAGATAGATGCGTATTGCGTATCATAGATAAAGTACATTCAGTGGTGTGGGGCAAATTGAAAAATATTCAAAATGCACTGACATTATCAAAAACAAGAGGTTGTCACACGCTAAAACTCCAACATGTATATGATGGAGAGGATGGAGGAGCAGCCGTATGTGTAGTGTAATGCAGATCTGTTGAAGGTTTTTTATATATTTTATTGTGGTGCCCAGTGCCCACTCCTCTACGCAGTCCAGGTACAATTATTGGTGCGAATCATAAAAGTTCAGGGTTTTTAAGATATTGTGGTGACCCACTCCTCTACGCAGTCCAGGTACAATTATTGGTGCGAATCATAAAAGTTCAGGGTTTTTAATATATTGTGGTGACCCACTCCTCTACGCAGTCCAGGTACAATTATTGGTGCGAATCATAAAAGTTCAGGGTTTTTAAGATATTGTGGTGACCCACTCCTCTACGCAGTCCAGGTACAATTATTGGTGCGAATCATAAAAGTTCAGGGTTTTTAATATATATTGTGGTGACCCACTCCTCTACGCAGTCCAGGTACAATTATTGGTGCGAATCATAAAAGTTCAGGGTTTTTAAGATATTGTGGTGACCCACTCCTCTACGCAGTCCAGGTACAATTATTGGTGCGAATCATAAAAGTTCAGGGTTTTTAAGATATTGTGGTGACCCACTCCTCTACGCAGTCCAGGTACAATTATTGGTGCGAATCATAAAAGTTCAGGGTTTTTAAGATATTGTGGTGACCCACTCCTCTACGCAGTCCAGGTACAATTATTGGTGCGAATCATAAAAGTTCAGGGTTTTTAAGATATTGTGGTGACCCACTCCTCTACGCAGTCCAGGTACAATTATTGGTGCGAATCATACAAGTTCAGGGTTTTTAATATATTGTGGTGACCCACTCCTCTACGCAGTCCAGGTACATTTATTGGTGCGATTCATAAAAGTTCAGTGTTTTTAATATATATTGTGGTGACCCACTCCTCTACGCAGTCCAGGTACATTTATTGGTGCGAATCATACAAGTTGATGGTTTTCTTATTATATATATTGTGGTGACCCACTCCTCTACGCAGTCCAGGTACATTTATTGGTGCGAATCATAAAAGTTCAGGGTTTTTAAGATATTGTGGTGACCCACTCCTCTACGCAGTCCAGGTACAATTATTGGTGCGAATCATAAAAGTTCAGGGTTTTTAATATATTGTGGTGACCCACTCCTCTACGCAGTCCAGGTACAATTATTGGTGCGAATCATAAAAGTTCAGGGTTTTTAAGATATTGTGGTGACCCACTCCTCTACGCAGTCCAGGTACAATTATTGGTGCGAATCATAAAAGTTCAGGGTTTTTAATATATATTGTGGTGACCCACTCCTCTACGCAGTCCAGGTACAATTATTGGTGCGAATCATAAAAGTTCAGGGTTTATAATATATTGTGGTGACCTACTCCTCTACGCAGTCCAGAAAGATACCTTGTTGCAACGTTTTGGACTAATAACTATATTGTGAGGTGTTCAGAATACACTGTAAATTAGTGGAAATGCTTGTTATTGAATGTTATTGAGGTTAATAATAGCCTAGGAGGGAAAATAAGCCCAAAAACTTGATTTTTAAACTTTTTATGTTTTTTTCAAAAAAAATCCGAATCCAATACCTTAAATCCGAACCGAGACCTTTCGTCAAGTGTTTTGCGAGACAAATCCGAACCTCAAAAATAACGAAAATCCGGATCCAAAACACAAAACACGAGACCTCAAAAGTCGCCGGTGCACATCCCTAGTTATTTCACATTAAGTAAAACGCCATTCCTATCCACGTGGAGACATTTTAGTGTAATAAACGCAGTCTCATAGGGACAGGAACCATGGACCTGTCAGACCTTAATGTCGGATAATGAGACTTACCAGACGTGTGCATAGAACCTGTCAGAGGTTCTGCACCTTCAGATTACTTTAATCTGTGGTCCTGCTTGTATCATCCTGACATGTTTACTAATTACCTCTATCATTCTGGATTTCTTCTGTGTTTTTCAGTTACGTCTTTACATCATCATAAGCAGTTTATTGTCCTGGTCATGGGACGCAGAGCTCCAGGGTTACAATTGAAGAGCAGCAGCATCTAGGGACAATGAAAATAAACAACTCTCCCTTATGATATAAACACTTGGCTGAAACATTGAGAAAGAAGGCAGAATTTTTGCATTTGTTCCAGATATTTTGCTGCACTCATTAGAATAAATCTATATAATCATTACATTGATTAAAAGAATCCCCCTAAAACCTGGTGTCCAAACTGTAATGTAATGTAGCAGAATACTGCTTTGTTTTTGGGAAATAACACATTTTTAAGCCCCAATGGGGCAGGGACTGATGGGAATGAGGTCTCTGTACAGCGCTGCGCAATCAGTGATGGTGATGGGGATGATGATGCTTTGCCATTAGCTAGCAAGGTAATAGCTTGCAGGACATGCTGGGAGTTGTAGTTTCACAACACCTGGAGAGCCACAGGTTGGCCAGGCCTGGTCTAGGGGATCATACTGCAGGATTTGGGACGGTTCCTGATTTTTTTAGGCTGCTTTGCAATCTACAGTAGATCAGTTTGTATTTAAGGTGCTATTGGTACAGGGCGATAAACGTTGCCTTTATCTGTAGAGAAATGTAACTAAGTATATGCAATTTATTTATTAAAAAACAAATTGGGACATAAAGTAAAATAAAAATGAGATTGAAGGTAAATGCACCTAATACCTAGGAGCAGACACTGTTACCTGCCCACTAGATTTCAGGTTTTCTAAGCACCTGTTTTCGCTTCAGTAACCGGTTGAGTTTGTTACAGGTGAGAAAAGGAAATGAATTCTGGTAAATAAATGTCATCTCCAGCACGATGTTATTGGGCTGACTGCGTGCCTGAGGCTGAGGTGTATCAGAACTAAACCCTGCTCTCCTGCAGAATCCTGGGGAGGCGGAGATGACATCATCCGTCTGTCAGTCACTCTCTATACTTTATATTACACAAGAACGGGGACTAACCTGCGCCAACACCCAAACACTCATCTCACCCGGAGCGGAGCTGGGAAATTCACATTTGTTGCAGGTTTAAACTTTCATTAACTATACAAAGATTCAGGTTATAGTTTGAATAGATACAAACATTTTTAAAGAAAAATAAAATAAGGATACCAACAAATATTTGATTATTAATTATTATAATAACCCCCCCCCCACCCCCCAAAAAAAAGACACAGGTCCAGATTATCTAATAGGCTGAGCAGGCTTTTGAGGGGTGTGGTGGCCTCACAGCATTTTTGGGGGTGCAAACTTGTAATAGGGAGAGGTATAAACTGAATTTTATTTGAAACTGTAAGAGAATAGTTCCCCAAAGTAAAAAGAAAGCATGAAAGGAAAATGTAGTAAGGATTTAATCTTAACTAAACCCTGGGAATGCCCAGCGCAGAATAAGGAGGAGGGTGACACCATGGACCAAAAGGAAGATGTAAGAAGAGCGTTTGCAGCTTCCTGGTCCATCATGGTTCACCCCGCTGTGGTGGATACACATGCTAGTGCTCGGAAGAATTCTGAATATATTTTGATATAGCAAAATAATGTCAGTAAAATGTCAGCAAATTTTAAATCAAACGGTCAGTGCAAAATATTTTCAAGGATTGGAAACCCTGTGTGTCTGATAAAATATACGTGTACACATGGAATGTACATGGGCTATACTCCAATTGCAGGTTACACATCCCAGCTGTACTTGGTCCCTGGGGCTGTAATAAAACGCACTGACGGGGGGAGAAACCTGATTGTTTCTGTGAACACAGAGACAAAGCAATGCTCCACGATCTCTGACGCTCTTCTAGCGTGACTCCACTGACACACGTTTGTTTGGTTTTAAGAAAAAGATCAGCACATCTCAGGCAGGGAACGGGTTACAATCCAGTGACTTTCACAAGACTATCCTGCACCCGGCAGCATGTATTGAGCAACCTCTGGTTAATCAGAACTGTCCGGACATGAAGGAAAGATAAGACAATATAATTTGTCTCCCTTTACAAAATATCAAAAGTTTTTTTTCAGGCTTAGCTTCACTGTAAAATGGTGTTAAACATTCCATATTTAAACATTAAATTCCAGAGATTTCATGGATTTGGATTCACCCTGTAACAATAATATTTTGTAAGCATGGACAATGGGGCCTAATTTAGGGTGGAACGTAGATGCCCTATTTGGGTACGAGCAGAAATGCACCTTCATGTTTACATGTAACTCAAAGTACAGCCACAGAAACGCATCTTACAGAAAACCTTAAATCTAGGGTATGGTTGGAGCAAAGATACACAAGTTATCAACTCATAAAGAGACGCCTCCTAATTAATGTATCTACATCAGAAAGGGGCGTGGTTAACCTGCGCCCGCATGGACTTACTGTACTGAACCTACACCTGAACGCCCCTGATCCGCCTCTACATCATCATCATAATTTATTTATATAGCGCCAACATAATCCGTAGCGCTTTACAACAAGCGGCAAATATACGTTTAATTCAAGATACGGGTGCAGGCGGTGCGCATGCGCAGTGCAACAAATTACACGCAAGACGCTTATGAACTTGTGCGCAATTCTAAGTCAGCCCTATGTGTATAATCTCTTCTCAGTGTTCATATCATCTGATGTCCAAAGAGAAATGTTTTCCATTGCTTCCAGTGTCCTATTACAGTGCAATGACCGGGACACACAAAACATCCCTGACCTGGAGGAATTTGTATTTGCTTTAGAATCTGGCTGCATTTTGCAAGAATGATTAAATGGTGCATTACTCCCGTGTGTCACAGCTCTGTGCTTGTGTAAATGTCCCTCCCTATAGCGCTCTACTGTTAGTAATGTAACCACAAGTGGGTGAGAATCACTATCCTCCCCCCCACACACACACACACACACACACTTATTATGAAGAGTATATCCATTATTACATAATATTTTTTTATTTGTTCAAAAGAAAAAGGTCACTTCAATCCCAGGATAAGTGTTTGATTGTATTATACATTTTTGTTTTCAAAATAATTTTGCCCAGTAGCTGGTCCCTGTTTTATTTACAACATGTGCTGACGGAGATCTACCAGAATACTGACCTGTGTTCCTAAATAACAAATATAAAAATGTTGCACAGCGTCTATAGACGTCGCACGCGTATATATAAAACGCCAGCCACAAAAAATATCTCTGCGCTTTCTTTTCTGTAACAAACATCATCAGCTATTTATATAGCACCACTAATTCCGCAGCGCTGTACAGAGAACTCACATCAGTCCCTGCCCCATTGGAGCTTACAGTCTAAATTCTATAACACACACACAGATGAGATGTAATTAGGATATATATCACCTCCTCCTGAGCAACAGGTCTCCTCACTCAGCGTCTCCTAATAAAAATATTCTGAGAGGAACGCAGTGACGGCCTGTTGGTATAACACACAAAGCAATGTACAGATAATGTACAATAAGTTATCAGTCACTGTCAGCGCTGTTCATATATAGGTCTGTTGTCCACACCTGCTGGAAGCTGCGATTTTGTGGGGTGAACCAGTATTTATGTAACCCCCCCCCCCCCCCTTCTGGTGGGGTGTCTCCATATAACCTCTCTCTGTAGAACACTCAGGACAAGCGGCAGCATAGTGTCTGTGCAGCAGCTGTAGAGGTGTACATATACCAGTGCTGCAGGAATGGGCACCAGGTCATCTCTATGCTGAAGAGCTGGAAGATGGAAATAAAGATCCACCTCGTTTATTTTCACCCAGAGTATTTTCACTTGACATAAGAGCTGACGCTCACCTGGAGTGAGACGGTCACACTATTAGCGTACTCTCACACATCCAGGTACCGTCCAGCCTCCATTCAAGACTTTACTTGGGGTCTTGTATTAAAGCTCACACCGCAGTCGGGAATAGTCTGAACTCAAACATTAAATCCGAACATGAAACGGGAACCAAAGTCCCACAGTCACTCACACCCCTGGCTGGGCCTGAGTAAGGGTTCAGGACACCCCAGGCTAATACGCTATTAGCGCCTCCTTGCTGTCAACTCCAGATTAGTACAGAGGGTAAAAATTAACTTGTCCTACTTGACATCTGTCTTCCTTCTTGCAATGTTGTTTATGTTCACAGCATCTTTGTCAATTAGTTTTCATTAAAATCAGACGTGTATATCAGACCGGAGGCGTGAGAGAGCGTTACTGAGGGGGAAGATGAGGAGGGGGGGCTGGTTCGCCATCCTTGTCTTTCCTACATGTTTATCCTCAGCGTGCCCTCCGCCCTCCAGGACGACTCATTGACTTCAGCCTTTACCATGGGAAGACGTCAAGATTAAAACCTTACGACACGTTTATTCCATGGCTTCTTCTTTTTACTTTGAAGAATAACTATTCTCCTGTATTTTAACATGAATCTCAGTTCATACCGCTCAATGTCACCATTCTGCAGCTTATGGGACGATCAGGCCCTGTCTGTAGGTGTCACACGGATCACAGGACGGTGACAATGTCACATATGCCGCAGGCGAATGTTCAATGAACATCTACAATTCACCAATGACCAGTATCCATCACTGGCTTCCAGGAAGCAGATAGGCTGCGTTCTAGTATTGATCCCCTCAGAAGAGGGCGACCTCCGGTGCCAGAAGCATTTTGGTCGGCACCATCACAGGCCCAGAGGTGAGGGGATGTAGCTCCTGCCAACATGTGGCTCAGTCCCCAACACGGTCACGTAACCTAGATGGAGCCGCTGGTTACTTTACAATTACAAATCATTGCTGCAGGTGGACCCTAAACACAAAGTCACTTTGAAGTTACTATTTTAGTGGGATAATGGTTCCCAAATAACAGACCACAGCGCTCACAGGAGAAGGAACTTTCTGTGCCCGTTCCTGCTGGGTGTCCACACGCCCCACAGCTCATCCACACTTAAGCTGGGTACACACTACAGTTTTCATCCAATAATCGGCTCAATCAGCCGACATACGACCGCTTGTTCAAAAGTCGGGTCAGTGTGTGCAGTGACACGATGGTGGAAAGTCTGCCCAAATGGACGATTGTCGCCTCATTTGGTTGGTCGTACGGTTTAATATTTTCGTTCCAATCTTGTTTCCGCTGTGTAGTGTGTATAAACTTCCATCCGATCCACAACAGTGAGTACGAAATTACAGTCATTGCTCACGACAACATGGCTGTAAAAAGTCGCTAAAGGGACGTCCGCTCTTCCCTTTATCGTCCTAAACAAGGCTAGTGTGTATGCAGTCCATGGACCGAGCGATCGGACCATCGATCGCATGTAAAATCGCTCAGCATAAAAAGTTGGTTGAAATTTCTGTAGTGTGTACCCAGCTTTACACTATCACGATGTGTGTGTAACACCAGCAACTGGAGGTCACCAGGGGAAAGGACGCAGATAAGTAACTACAAAAGTAAACAGATATTTATTTTGCATTAATCATTCCCACAAGATAGCTGAGTGCAGAGATAAGCACAATCCCCCTCTAGTCATTGTGTGATTTATGTAAACGTTAGTGGTATACAATGACATAAAGGGCCTTGTTTAGACTTAAGAGCAAAGCAAATAAAAGGAGCAAACTTGCACCTGGACAACCCATGTTGTCATACAAGGGGGCGTTTATTTATTATATGCAGGGGATTATCAGCTGCTCTCACATGTAGCTCAGATACTGAGCATTTTTACTTTTACACTGTGATTTACAGTAGAGCTTTCAAGGTAAATCCTCACAAATACACACACAACGCTGAACCGAGCCACAGACTCATTGGTCAGGATAAAACTGCAACTCATTAATTATTTAACATAATTATAGGCCACACATACAGCTTGTGAGCAGGGTCTAGGATTTCAGATAAAGACATGAGACGTGTCCTCTGAGTAACATATCGTCACAATGTATCTGCGCCTTAATACAAAACTAAATGCAGCACTAATATGGGAAACGGATGGATCATTAAAGGTGCAAACTCCACTGAAGCGTTTCACGAACATCAAGCACTGAACTACCTCCAAGACAACACAAGAGTTCTTTCCTTAATGTCTTCATTCAAGCCGCTATTAATGATTTATAGTTGGCTACCATGGCAACCACAGCCACATGACATACAATATAGAGACTATGAAACATTTACAGCACAAAACCCTGCACCCTTCTTCCTATACCATCATGTGACCTCTGAGGAGTTTCCCGATTGGCTTGCTCAAGCGATTTTCCAACTTGTTTTGTAGTGGCAGCCATATTAATCTGCCACACAGGTCAATTGTGTAAAGGGAGCACTGAGCTATAGGAGACCCTGAAATTGACTGTCAGCTCCATGTTCAAGACTTGTGATTTAGAAAAGAAACAAAAAAATTGATGTGGAACTGCACCTTTAATTTATTGGTTCCTACTCACCCTCCGGCAACTTTTATTAATTGATATCTCTCTCGCTTACGTCTGTGCTTTTCAGACATGTAAATTTATGGGCCAAGCAGAAAGATTTATTGTCAGAAGTTCTCTACATGCATCAGACATGTGCAGAATATATAAATATCTGTGTACAATGTGTGTGTGGGGGGGGGGAATTCTCCTCACATCTGGATGATTACTGCCGACAGCGGCTTCTAACGTGTCAATAATGGTGACTTTAATCACTTACAAACCACTTCATTTAAATGTATTGGGGGTAAATACATCTCTGATAAGACCAAATTATAAAAGCAATGACTATTCTTACAGATGTAGACTTAGAAAAACAACAGCCACACATTGTATATTTCATGGACAGAGAAATGACTACGAAATCTTGTTACTGTGGTCAGCGCAGCGTAGAAATAACATCACTTTACTGGCACCAGATGGAGTATTTATAATCAATTTTCACATCACCCCCAAATTTACAGCAGCTCACTCACGTTCTTGTTGCTCAATATAAAGTGTTGTTGTTTTACATTATTATGATTATTTTTAGAAGTTCTTGTATCAAATGCATCCACCTCATCTAAGATGACTGTTTAAAGGGTCAGTACGATCTGTCATCTATCTGGTCAGGTGATCAGATGTAGCATCGTGGATTTCTAAATCTAGAAATATGACAGATCCCCACAGTTAAGTGTGGGAGCCATAGACCTCATACTGTATATACCAGGTCTGGCCAACCTGCGGCTCTCCGGCTGTTGTGAAACTACGAGCACCAGCATGTCTGGCAGCTGTTAGGGCATGCTGGGACTTGTAGTTAGCCAGTCCTGGTATATAGAAAGTGTCACAATGTATAGTCAGGCAGATGAGCAGTCCAGGTGTCTGGCTTTACTAGTCTCTGAGCCACCATGTGGTCAAGGAGAAAACTGCAGCTGATCCACCTCTCGCTTATCTGCCTGATCATTCCTTACATATGTGCCCGTTATAACTAGAGGTGCACCCAAACGTAGGGACTAACTAATTCCGCAGCGCTGTACAGAGAACTCACTGACATCAGCCCCAACCCCATTGGGGCTTACAGTCTAAATTCCCTAACACACACACACACACACGGAGAGACAGACCAAGGTCAATTTGTTAGCAGCCAATTAACCTACCAGTATGTTTTTGTGTTGGTTTCCTCCGGGTGCTCCAGTTTCCTCCCACACTTCAATCACGGGGAGAACATACAAACTCCTCACAGATAAGGCCATGGTCGGGAATCAATATATTGTGTTTTCCCTGTGCATTTGTCCGATAGAAATATTAAGGGTGAATATATGATAAATCTGCTTATGTCTATCTAGTTTATATGATGGTGATAGTAGGCTGGCTTGCAGAGTTCACCATTTACTACAGTTCCATTGTTTGCTTTCTCTTCCCCTAATCCCTTTCAGTATAATCAAAGCATGATAATAAATACTTTGGGGAATGACACACACAGAACATTTTAAAAGGTCAGAGTCCCTTTAATTAGGAATTGACATGTCAGGCTCAAGGTCCCAGGAGGGGGGGCGAGTTTGGGACCAGGTAAATTTTCGGATCATTCAGAGTGGGGCTGGCTAGGAAACTGCCCAATCCTGCCCTAAATAAGTCGTAAGCTCCAAGTTCTACAGCACTACAGAATAAATTATAAATTACTAATACACTTTAACGTGATATATACAGAATCCTAACCAGGGGCTATAACGCAGCTATAAGATATGTATTTATACACCAGGGCAGCAGTATTACAGGAACAGATATAATTATAGCACTAATATATGTCACAGATTGTCCTCTCTTACCTCCGACATAACGGGGGTGGTCTCCAGTCTCTATGTACATATAGATTTTGTATTTTTTGCAGAATGCGGGAGAGCATTAAGAAACCTCTAAATTTAGTTCTCAGCGGTGAAACATCCTGTTCTAAGAAAAACATTAAGTTCTGGCTGAACACTCCACAGACAAGAACATGCCCAGAGTACAGTGTTTTTCCATCATTGCATTCAGCACGCCAGGTATGTACTCACAGAGGGAGGTAGGTGATTACATCAGAGGCTATGGTCATATAACATCCAGGAAACAGTCACGTATGTATTTGTCCTGTGTATTTTACATTCTACAGGCCTTAAAAGGCAATTAGCAGCTTTCTCCCAGGGATACAGGAACATTCTCTCATTATTATCCAATTATAGGAGAACAAACTGTTCTAAACTGTACTGTAGAGATTCCGGCTTCTCTGATTCCATCCAGATCCCTATTAGGATTGTTTGTGAACTAATTGTTTAGCACATAGATAACAAATGACCAGTAAAGATCATACAGGAGCATTAAATAGTTTCTAAAGTTGGTCAATAAGGTTTCGATCTTCTTGGCCGCATCGGCAGTAACCTCTTAAGCTGTCGCTTGGACAGGGGGGATTACATAGAAACCCCCCCCCCCGCCTTTTTTGAAGCTGTGTTAAGGTGGCTCGTTTGGAGTACCTGGTTTAATTTATATTGATACATTTAATTACTACAAGCTACTCTTGGGAAAGAGCTTACAGTCTTCTACAGTGAGAAGTCCGTTATGTTGTAATGACCGATTCTGAGCTTATAAAAGCTCCGGAGCAATTACTTTATGGCAGTCAGGAAACAACACTCGTAAATACTATATCTCATCAATAAGGCATCACAAAAACACGCTGAGCTACAACTCTTAGTTTCAATAGGGGGATATAAATTTAAAGAGACTTTCAACCAACCCCCCCCCCCCAACATATATTTACTTCCTACTGATTGTATTGACAGCATTTGAAGCAAAATATAGACAATTTGTTCAGCGTTTCAAATGGATTTTACAGCAACATGTACAGCAGTTTTGTAAAGAGCATTGTCACATTCTTAAGGGAGATTTTCAAAAATATATAATACCTTTTAACAAAGCCAGCCCTTATTATGTGTAGAAAATGGGGATCCAAGGATACCTAAAACCTGTTAGTTGTGCCCATGATAATGGGCGCAGTTTCAGGCTGCGCTGAATGTCCCCCTTGTACCACAGTAGCTGTGTTGAGCGTTGTAGGGTTGTTTATTTATTTTACTGTTATACTGTGCACCATCTAGCGCTCTGTACAGCGCTGCAGACCTCATGTGGTGCGCTATAAAGGACAATAATAATAATACCCATTACATGAAGCCAACCACATTCGCCAGCAGAATGAGCCACCGTACGATACGCCGGCTTGCACAAGGTAAGGCGGGGGAGTCCGTAGTAATGGGCCCGCCCTGTATACTACAGAGGCTGTACCAGAACGTAGAAAGGACGGTGGTTCTAGAGCAGAAAGCCCCTTTATAATATACTTACATAATTTGATACATTTACAATGTAATGGAAATTAAAACTCAGACAGTATTTAACAAAATTACAGCATACAGAAACTTAGAAATATTCAAATATTTTAATGTGTTTTTTGTTTTTAGGAGGGGAGGGGGCGTCATCCTGAAACACGAGCCAAGTCATTGTCACCTTGGGACACATTTATAAAACTGGAAATATTCTTTAGATCCAGCTTAAATAACAACATTCACAAAGAAACAAAAACAATGATCAGTTCTGGTGGCGTTAGGCTGCGATAATTCATAAAATGTCATTTTAAAACGTGACGACTGCGACAATAAAGTGTTAGATATTTCCATAAATATATTACATAAAAGCAACATGATTTACACCTAGAACCAAAAATGAAGGCGTAGAGGACACGGTATGTGTGGGAGAGATGGAGGTAGCGGTAAGAACCAAGTGAACAGATCGTACGATGTCAATGGACAGTAGTGAAACACTATAGACCTGTAAAACCAAAGAGCAAACAGAAGATTTGGCCGAGCGCTTAGACAGCAGCCGTATGTAGAAGCTTATCCTGCAGAAAGCGTTGTGTATACAGGTCCAGGGTCTCTGCAAGAGCCTCATACAGCCGTCGGATCTCACCCGGTGACATCACAAACCATCTAATCTGCCGCAGACTTACTGAGCTCTAGAAAACACTATAATCAGCTTAATGATAACACAGCCACGGAGCAACAAGCGGCATAACCGCGGCGCCATTGCTGTGAAGACGCGATGCGGTTTGACGGTAGACTAGTCCTATGTGCCCGTCCAGATGGCACTGTGACTGGGCTACAGGACACAGACATATATATGTCTATATATTATATAAAATAATTAGCTGTACAGGCTTATAAATAGCTGATGATGATGATTATGTCTCTGAAAACAATTATCCTAAAGAGTCAGCGCTATGATTACAATAATAATCTCCAAAGGAAATGTTTCCCGATCCCATAAGAAATGTATCTTGTAATGTGTTCACATCTCCTAATCGGGTATAAACTGTACATAGACAATCAGATGTAAGAGGCACTAAGTGTCCGGGAGATTGGGGACAGGATCCATGGTCCTCGCAAGGGCGGCATCTGTACCTCTCAAAAGCAAAACGGGCTCAGTAGTTTTCCTTGCGAGATGGGAGACTTAAAAATGGAGGAGTAGGGGTCTGTAGAAGAGCCCCCCCCCCCCGTAGCATATTGTGCATCAAACACACCAAACGTTCCCATTAAACCTCGGTGTGTAGTAAGGTCTAGCTGGCTGTAGACCCCGGGCACAGGGACATCACTGTATAAGGGGGGGATTTAATGTGACCTCACCCTGGATCGATGGAGCAGATACTCACATACGTACAGGTCTTGTTTCTCACCATAGCGTCATATTCAAGGAAACATTTCATCAGCACTTTAAAAAACTGTAACACAGCGCCTGGCATCCCTCCGGGCGACAAGCATCTCTTAAAGGACCGTACAACCCACAATCATCTTTTACAACACTTGCTCCCTTTTTCATCACTGAAGCTGACTACATGGATGCAACGATCCTGCAGATTACACGATTCACAACCGTTTGGCCAGATATCACATTAGTGTGTATGCTCTCACCATCATGTGTTATTGTATCAAAACACATCGCATCTGTGGATTTGGTTTCCTAAACTTCCTAAAAGTCGAGATGAGCGATGGAACAATGTCGGGTAAATATGGCAGTGTGTACACACTCACCACCAGCAGCGTAGGCAGATATCTGTACAGGATCTGATATTGTCATTTAACCTCAGGGGCAGACCGGAGCAGGGGTAATTCCTGTCTGGATGAGCGCGATCACGTGACACTCCCATCCAATCATGTGCCACGTGTTCCAACCAGGATCTGCCAAAGGAGTTCCAACAGCGTATCAGAAAACTGCTGCCAAGGAAATAGCTGGTGTTGCCCATATCAACCAAACACCGCCAGTCTTGAGCAATTTAAAAAGTAAAAGCAGACTGAAGGTGACGGGTGCAAAGTCATCATATTGTGTCATCTTGTATTTTACAGTGCGCACACAGCGGAGGCAGCCATCTTGTGGGCGGAGCCAATACTCATGAAAATGCAGCCAACCAATACACAAGCGACCAGTGACATCACTGAGACACGAGACACAAAGTGCCTCACGCCTCCGTTGTATCACTTGACTTTAGTAAATTGATTGGCTGCATGTAAATACTGATTCAGTCCAAAACACGGCTGCCGGCATTACCTAAAGCCAACGGATACAGCGAGTCATGTGGCCACGTACACCTCAGCGGCCTGTAGCGTCACAGTCTCAATACTCTGATCAAAGTAATGATATGTATGTTGTGTGCATTAAATATATTTTTCAACACAAAACAACCAAAGTTCATGATCTGACAGATAAACGCAGATTTCCACTTAAGAACAAGATTCCTGATAAAAATAAATGTAAAAACCTGTTTGAGGCCGATATGGTGACTACAGATATCTGAAAATGACAATTATTCACTATTTCTCCAAAGCAGGGACGGCAAAATAAACACTTCCTTTTAATGACAGATTTAAAAACATTCATCCTCTTAGCAGATGTAAACTTCCACTTCCGATAACTTGTGATGTTAGAGAGGTTGTAGAGCTAATTCCACATATATTATACGTTCCATAAACTACAGGTCCCTCTGGAAGCCGCTATCCTCTCATCATTATATATAATCATATATTTATTTATTTTTTCCACTTGCAACCAACATGCTTGAGATATTTCTTAAAAAAATTGATGACATTCAGCAACAAATATTTCTCGACAAGTATCCGAGGTGCAGTTGTTAGCCCCTCCCCTTCTGATATATTGAAGTTGTCACCCCCTCCCCTTCTGATATATTGAAGTTGTCAGCCCCTCCCCTTCTCTGATGTATTGAAGTTGTCAGCCCCTCCCCTTTTCTGATGTATTGAAGTTGGCTGCCTCACCTGACAAACATTAGAGACCTTTGTCCTGAAACGACTGCGCTAGATAAACGCTCATGAAATAACAGCTCTCGTCCCGATATCTCAATGATCCTGTAGCTTCTACCCAGCGTCCAGCAGACACTGCCCAATATAACCACATAACAGCTCCAATAACATCACAAGTCTACGTGGGATTAATGAAACAACACTCACAACCCTCCTGAGCAGAATACATGACAGGGCCCAGAACAGCTTCAAATAAGGATTTAGAAAAAAAAAATGTTAAGGTTTTGGTATTCGCACTTCCCCAAATCCTGGACACAATAAAGCAGGGAGACTCTTCAGAGAGGACGGCGTCTCCTACGTGCGGTTTAAGGTTTGGAAAATCCTAGATATCTGAAGCATTACGGGGCCGGTTTCTGGGTCGTTCATCCACTGGGTGCTGTTCAAGGGATTTTCCAGCATATCTTCAAACGCTAGAAACAAAGACATAAAGCGTTACTTAGCGGCTTATAAAGACATCTATAAAACGGCCCAGGCGGCAGGACGCAGCTGGTCTGTTGGTGACATTCAGCAGAATAGGAACAAGTGGCTGAGGTATGAGGCACCAACTTTACACCTCAAGCCTTGGGGGTGTCACACCTTTTTAGTGAACGGATTGGTCCAGCCCACAAACATGTCAGCCTGCACCGTGCGTGCGACAGCTCAGGTATTATATATCTATACGGTAATATAAGCTTGATAAAGGGCTGTGTGAAGTCCAAAAAAAGTCAACCTTTTATTTTGTATAGAATAAAGCTGTTAAAGGTTAGAGAAGCCCTGTGATTACATTCTAATTATAGTATATTAATATACATATGAATGGTTCTGGAGATCCTGCAACTAGACTCCAGAGATATCTGCAAACATGAATGCCTGTCTAGTGATGATATAGATACACACACATTATATATATATATATTCTAGTCTCTCCTGTAAGTTCAGGGGGCACTGTACCAGGGTGTAATCTGACTGGGTGACGAGATTGTGAACTCCGAGTAGGGCAAGGTATTTGCAGTGCTGCTATTTCAGCCTTGGCACAGGCAGGAGCTGGCACAGTTCAGTTACCAGATATCCTCTCTAACTGTAGCTACACGCTGTGATAACCAGTGAAACGGGATATGCCGGAGTGATGAAAGCCACAGAACAGAGACTGACAATCAATTCCCGGCTCCCCAATTCAATCACCAGAGTCCTGTGACATCGCAGAGCGGGAGGAGAGCAGTGTCCAGATACAAACACTCAATCTGGTTCTATCATTAAGTCACTGACCTCGGGGACCCCAACAGACGGCTCCCTATAGACCGTATTGTTTTTCTGACAACTTGGGGGCCCAAATAAAACAGAGTCCAGGACCCCAATACTGTCAACCTCTGACGTGGAGGAAGTTTTCTCATGGTGAACATTTAGATGTGGTAAGAGGGCACTTACCTAGCAGTGTTTTAGGGTTGATTAGACCTAGCTGTACTACTGGGTTGTCGAGGATGGCTTGGAATAAAGGACTAGATGTGTCAATTCCTTTGTCCAGATCCTCAGGGGACGGCTTCTTGTCTCCCAACAGCCACTCACACTGAAACAATAACAAATTGGTTGAACGTTGTCCTTTCAATTCACTGTTCAAACGTTCCACACAACAGGGGGGCCCTAGACATATACAGTCCCCGGTCACACAAGGCGCGAAGGAGCAGAGAGACGCACAGTCCCCGGTCACACAAGACGCGAAGGAGCAGAGAGACGCACAGTCCCCGGTCACACAAGGCGCGAAGGAGCAGAGAGAAGCACAGTCCCCGGTCACACAAGGCGCGAACGAGCAGAGAGACGCACAGTCCCCGGTCACACAAGGCGCGAAGGAGCAGAGAGAAGCACAGTCCCCGGTCACACAAGGCGCGAACGAGCAGAGAGACGCACAGTCCCCGGTCACACAAGGCGCGAACGAGCAGAGAGACGCACAGTCCCCGGTCACACAAGGCGCGAACGAGCAGAGAGACGCACAGTCCCCGGTCACACAAGGCGCGAACGAGCAGAGAGACGCACAGTCCCCGGTCACACAAGGCGCGAACGAGCAGAGAGACGCACAGTCCCCGGTCACACAAGGCGCGAAGGAGCAGAGAGACGCACAGTCCCCGGTCACACAAGACGCGAAGGAGCAGAGAGACGCACAGTCCCCGGTCACACAAGACGCGAAGGAGCAGAGAGAAGCACAGTCCCCGGTCACACAAGGCGCGAAGGAGCAGAGAGAAGCACAGTCCCCGGTCACACAAGGCGCGAAGGAGCAGAGAGAAGCACAGTCCCCGGTCACACAAGGCGCGAACGAGCAGAGAGACGCACAGTCCCCGGTCACATAAGGCGCGAAGGAGCAGAGAGAAGCACAGTCCCCGGTCACACAAGGCGCGAACGAGCAGAGAGACGCACAGTACCGGTCACACAAGGCGCGAACGAGCAGAGAGACGCACAGTCCCCGGTCACACAAGGCGCGAACGAGCAGAGAGACGCACAGTCCCCAGTCACACAAGGCGCGAACGAGCAGAGAGACGCACAGTCCCCGGTCACACAAGGCGCGAACGAGCAGAGAGACGCACAGTCCCCGGTCACACAAGGCGCGAACGAGCAGAGAGAAGCACAGTCCCCGGTCACACAAGGCGCGAACGAGCAGAGAGACGCACAGTCCCCGGTCACACAAGGCGCGAACGAGCAGAGAGACGCAGTCCCCGGTCACACAAGGCGCAAACGAGCAGAGAGACGCACAGTCCCCGGTCACAAGGCGCGAACGAGCAGAGAGACGCAGTCCCCGGTCACAAGGCGCGAAGGAGCAGAGAGACGCACAGTCCCCGGTCACACAAGGCGCGAACGAGCAGAGAGACGCACAGTCCCCGGTCACACAAGGCGCGAACGAGCAGAGAGACGCACAGTCCCCGGTCACACAAGGCGCAAAGGAGCAGAGAGAAGCACAGTCCCCGGTCACACAAGGCGCGAAGGAGCAGAGAGAAGCACAGTCCCCGGTCACACAAGGCGCGAAGGAGCAGAGAGAAGCACAGTCCCCGGTCACACAAGGCGCGAACGAGCAGAGAGACGCACAGTCCCCGGTCACACAAGGCGCGAACGAGCAGAGAGACGCACAGTCCCCGGTCACACAAGGCGCGAACGAGCAGAGAGACGCACAGTCCCCGGTCACACAAGGCGCGAACGAGCAGAGAGAAGCACAGTCCCCGGTCACACAAGGCGCGAACGAGCAGAGAGAAGCACAGTCCCCGGTCACACAAGGCGCGAACGAGCAGAGAGACGCACAGTCCCCGGTCACACAAGGCGCGAACGAGCAGAGAGACGCACAGTCCCCGGTCACACAAGGCGCGAACGAGCAGAGAGACGCACAGTCCCCGGTCACACAAGGCGCGAACGAGCAGAGAGACGCACAGTCCCCGGTCACACAAGGCGCGAACGAGCAGAGAGACGCACAGTCCCCGGTCACACAAGGCGCGAACGAGCAGAGAGACGCACAGTCCCCGGTCACACAAGGCGCGAACGAGCAGAGAGACGCACAGTCCCCGGTCACACAAGGCGCGAACGAGCAGAGAGACGCACAGTCCCCGGTCACACAAGGCGCGAACGAGCAGAGAGACGCACAGTCCCCGGTCACACAAGGCGCGAACGAGCAGAGAGACGCACAGTCCCCGGTCACACAAGGCGCGAACGAGTAGAGAGACGCAGTCCCCGGTCACACAAGGCGCGAACGAGCAGAGAGACGCAGTCCCCAATTACACACAGCACAGGAGCAGCAAGGTATAAACTTAAAATACGATATTATATTTATTAGGAAAATCCTTATATGGAAGACTAATACAGTTTTTAAATTAAAAGAAAAACTTTGTATTTGGCATAAATCTGCTCCATGTACCTTGTTTAATATATAAATACAGATTCTGTGTTTGAACAAAAACTATTTCCTTTTATGAAAGTTTTTGTTCATCTAATTTTGGCAGCTTAAAGCCACTCACAGCCAGAAAGGAGACTTATTCATTTGCTGTAATTTTCTGAGACATTTTAGTAGCCACAAATTTTAGCTTTATAAACCAAATAAAAATGTCAATGTGGCAGTAGAAACTCTGAGCTAGAAACTAATCTTTGTGCAATTCATCCTTATAATACAATGTTACATCTTTTCTGTTCTCTGGTAACTACACAACATTCATGAATCAGTCACGTGCGCAGAGGGAGGAGCCTGAGATTATTACTCACAGCTGCATCTTGCTGGTTGTTGTTCACACGGAGAGCATCAATCACTTCTTTTTCATCAAAGCCCATCTCCATTAAAGCAATGACAGCCTAGAGCACAAAAGGACCACAATATCACATATACAATATTATTTACGTATTAATAAGGCTGGTTCACACCCAGCCCCATACGTGGCTGCTGCAACACCCAAGCTAACAAAATGCAAAACGTCTCCCACATCCTGGGGACCGGTCTGCAGCAACACCCCAGCTAACTAAATGCAAAACATCTCCCACATCCTGGGGACCGGTCTTTTCTAATAGGATCACTAGAGATAAAATCACTAGAGTCTACTCACCAGATTTTCCCAACCTTCACTTCCCTTACCCCAACAAGCCTTGTTTTCAGAATGTCCCTGTGGGACGATATGTGGGGTAATTATTGCAGCTAAATCGGAACACTTTATCTGGGCATTAATAAGGGGAGGTCATCACTGAGCAAGATGCTATAGTAAAGATCTATGGTGTGGTGTGGTTAGCAAGAAATTTGTATTTGTCCCAGCAAGGGTCATTAAGGAACCACAACATGAGTCTATTACATAAGACAGTTGTTTCTGTTTGAATTACATTGATTGGCACGTGCTTGGAAAACACGGAGCCGCGCAAAAGTGCAAAATGCCCCATTATTATTATGATGGGGATAAGGTTGAGGTCGCCCCCTACGGATGCTGCGACCACACCCATAAAAATAGAATAATTTCTGCAAAATTAGGGAACAAACATTACAAAATAGCACCGACACGGGTAAGTGACCACTAGGGTTTCAGAAATAGAAAGACTTTTGAAATGACACTTAATCCTTTCCCAGGAGTTACAGTTTCATAGATCAACTTCCTTTTTACCTTTCTAGAATCCTGCTCAATCTGTCTTCACCAATAAAATATAAATACATAAAGTCAGAGAGTTTTAGTTAAGTAACGAGAGTAGGCAATAAACTCTTCCTCCTACACGTAGACTGACCCAGGACCCCGTGGTTACCGAGCTCCGGCCCCCCGGGTATAAGACCATGGAGAGGTCTGAACGTACATGATCCACACAGAACTTATATTAGTTCCCATGCAAAACTTTTAACGTACGCGGGGGTCAGGGCGAAATTCTCTTTTCCTTCGTATCTTCTTAAAGATTTCTGTGAGTTCATCCTTAGGGTCCTCGGCATCGGCCCCTAGGCTGGATCTGGGCTCTACTGGGGCCGAAGCACTTGCAGCCCCCGGAACGCTGTCATTTGGGAGAGGTGCGTCTGCTCCTGGGTCGTCCGCGTGTTCGATCAGCCACTCCATAGCCTGCGTCACCGACATACTGGAAGATGAAATAGGAGGGAGAGAAGGGACGGTAGCAAAGGAAGGGAGTATAGTTGGTTTATGGAGCGGCAGATACACAACACGAGGGAATACCCCACTGTAAGCAAAATATACAGACATATAGGGGGTAATAAAGCTCAGATGATTGTTTATTTTTTACAACAAGGCTGTAGCCTGGGACTTGAGAGCACGGCATACACACTGACTACATGCTACACAAGAGCTTATATTCGTCAACCCGAATCACGTGTGCTCCTCATAGCAGAAGTGTCTAAGGGTGGATTCCAGAAACCCCTCCAGCCCGGCTGTGTACTAGGGTGTAGAAGTACCTACTGATTTAACCGAAGGGCTTTCACCGCTCGGCTCTCGGGGAAACCCATCTCCGTCAGCTGCCTTAAGGCTATTTCATCCACTCGATCCTCATCATCCTCGTCCAACATGGCTGAAATGAAGGTAATGAAGGGGTTAAGCTCGCCACACGCTGTTTATATAACTCGTTTAGGTATTAAAGGAATCATGAGTCTTTATTGTGTGTCACTTGTATGGCTGAAGCTTATAGTGGTCCAGGAAGAGAGTCTGGGCCCCTGCCCGTAAAACATTCCTGATCCGTCCTCCTATCAGATAAGGCAAAGTAACGAACCAGACAGCAATGAGTATGCAAAATTATTCTATAGATCACACACATCTACATAGACATCTGTATAATATATAGTTACTGAAAGCTGAAGCCACCTAGGAAACAACAAAGTTGGCACAGTAAGGAAGGAGGAAGACAACGGCACAACAGAGCTCATCAGAAGAGAGGTGAACTCCATGCAGAGGAATCCCAGCACTGAATGTGGGATTCTTTTTTAAGAATTTTTAAACAAATATACATAAAAAAAAACCAGATCTTTAACTAGAAAGAAATGACAATATAATCCTTTAAATAAACACAGGAACACACAAAGCATCTTATTTAACTGGATGGAGTCTACTTTCCTCTTCTGCACCTAGCTCAGTGCTCAGAACATGGAACGTGTTTGGGAATCAGTGACTGTGATGAGGATCCTCTGATACATGAGACAGAGTCACAAATAGCTCCAAGTGTAACAAACTGAATAGGAGGAACATGATTCCTGAAACAGATCTATCGCTGCTGCAACTAAATACTTCATCCTAAAGCCATGACAAACTGTAAACCGTCGCATTTTTAGGAATATCTGTCCCTTCTAAGGTGGACAAACCATTAAGAGTGAGCAATTTTTTTTGAACTTTACTGCTACGAACCTTCGCATAACATATTTATAATCTAAACAGCTGTTCATCCAGGATAAGATAAATAATGTCCTATGTCTATGACGGACTAGTTATGCAAGTGCATCATTGGTACTTGTGTTGTATTGTTGCACAGAGCGTCAGTAAAATGTGTTACAAAAAAAAACCCATAATAAAAAGAACATTGTCTAATGCATTAAGACAACACAGACGATGCAGTTTATAATTAGATACTATGATGTGTCAAGAACATATCTAATAAACCACATTTACCATTTGCCTTTTTAAAGAGTTCGACGGCGTCTGGGTTCAGGGCCAACAACTTCTGTGCAACTTCAATCAGAGATACTAAGATCTTCCGAAGCTCGGTCTGAAACTAGAGAAGAATAACGAGGTTTAACTCAGATTTCTTCACTGTGTATTTTCCAAGCAGAACAAGACACAGTTATTGGAAGTCTATTGACGGACAATCAGTGAGGGAGTCACTCAGAGCCTAATATGAAAGGATACCACAAACTGCGTACATTGCCGTTATAAACGTTTTACTGTCATATCGAAAGAGAAGAACAATCTCCTGCATACATGCAGTTCCTACCTCCTACAATCAGCCAATGAGACGCCAGCATAGGAACAGCCTGACGGATAGTACAGGACAGTAAAGTCAATACTTGACATTTATATATACCATATTAATGAGCAGGATAATATACAAGGAAAAAAATTGAAATTCTATTTCCCTTCTCTGCAGCAGGCGGCCATGTTAGGAGGGAGGAGTTTCTCTAACTGAGCAGGGACAGTTTGAGTGACAGCTTTGCAAACTTGACGCGGAGAAATGCGCTGTGCGGATTGGTGGATTCATACATTGGGGTGGAGCCAGTGATATCATAGTAACTGAAACGCAGAATCAGCTTTTTGACCTGTATGAAATCGCATCAGGACACTGCCCTAAATATGTGGAGGGGGATTAATACTTTGCTTTTGACAGATGTGCTGTGGAATTTCATGGTAACACTGAACGGTAACACTTCAGAATCATATCTGAAAATTTCAAATGATGGAATTTAGTGAACCTTGAATTTAAAACAGCAATCCAGTCCGGCAAATACGGTATTCGCTGCGGCAGAGCAGACTTTTCAGTAAGAATCGCATTACAATATGGACCTTGAATATGCAGTACAGTTCTGGGCACCACTCTATAAAAAAGATAATTTGGAACTAGAAAGGGTTCAGAGAAGGGCGACAAAATCGATAAAGGCTATGGAGTCATTAAGTTATGAGGAAAGGTTAGCCAGTTTAGGCATGTTTACTTTAGAAAAGAGGCGTCTAAGGGGAGATATGATTACTATGTACAAATACATTAGGGGTCAATACAGAGAACTTTCATGGGAACTTTTTACCCCAAGGACCATACACAGGACATGCGGTCATCCCCTAAGGTTAGAGGAGAGGAAATTTCACAACCAGCAATGGAAGGGGTTCTTTACAGTAAGGGCAGTCAAGATATGGAATTCATTGCCAGGAAAGGTTGTGATGGCAGATTCAACAGATATGTTTAAGAAAGGGTTAGACAAATTTTTAGCGGAAAGGTGTATCCAGGGTTACGACCGTTAATTTAAAATAAAGGATAGTAGTGGATATAGGGTAAAAATAGGACTGCAATATGGAGTCTGGGGGGATTTTCAAAATTGAAACAGATTGGTGGTTGCTTACTCTGGATTAATTTCAAATATAAGTGCAGGATCGCAGGAGATCCAAAATAAGTTGAACTTGATGGACTGGTGTCTTTTTTCAACCTCATCAACTATGTTACTATGTTACTACAAACATTGGGATAGATAATAGATCAGTGAACCGTGGCAAGTTGCTGTATATAAAATCACTATAATCGGCATTCTGTGAAAGTTTTCAGGAACTTGTCAGAACTCGCACGACACCAAAGGAGGGCGCGGTCAATGCGTACAGCGCGAGAACACAGCGGCGTTAGACTATACTCACGTCTCGCGTGTTGTGATGAGCGATGGTTCGATCGGCGTTGCGAGCTGGCAGGCCAGCGGTTGCCTTGAGAATAGCTTCCTTGTCGGGAGCCTTCGCATCCTGCTTCCGCTGTGAAGAACAAGTCAGTTTATGTTACCCTGACCAGACCACGTAGGTGACATGTCAGCTCTCACTCCGGACACTACACACAGAGAACGGTTATCCCTATTTCTGTGCTTTCCCTCGTAGTACCAGAAATCACACTACAACCCACCTTCTCCTCCGCAGACACGTCGGCCATCTTTGGCGGTGGGGCCGGAGCCCTCTTTTTAATCAACAGCAAGACATCTGTGGAGAGAGGGCAGAGGGGTAAGTCGGCTACTGACCTCAACAACTGGACTACATAAATCAGGATAATCTCCCTGCCCTGGGACACCTCTGTCCTGAATATTCTCCTCGCCCATGGTCTTGGTGTCGGACAGAACGCGCTCGGAGGAGGCGTGAACCAGCTTGTGGTGGGTGAGGCTCTTGGGATCTTCCAGGCTGCCGTGGGCACACTGCGGGTAGGAGGAAAGTCAGTGATTTACTAAAATGTAGGAATCACAACCAATCAGCTTCCAGATAACACTTTCTCATATGTACTAGGTACACAACAGCTAGAATCTGATTGGCTGCTATGGGCAACACCTCCACTTCTCCTTATTAGAAGTTTTATTAATCTACCCCCAGATCTGCACCTCTCCTGGCTGCTCAGGAGTCACTTGTACATGAAGCTGAAGGATTTACATCACTCAGTACCTACAATGTCTGTGATAAAGGTCTGGGAAACACTGCAGTCCTGAGCCAGAGAATTCCGTGGTTACATCATTGCATTTTCTCTCTTTAATCCCCCCGAGTGTTCATACATTACAGTACAGTAGTGCACTATGCTGCTCAGATAGCTCCAATGTGTGCCAAGCATTATACAAGCCGCGCTCCCAGAATGCTCTGCGCTGAACTCACAACTCCTGTGAATGTCAGTTCTAAATATTCCTGTAACACTACACCGACTCCCTGACCCAGAGACGGGAATAACAAGGATTCTCGGGACACTTAAATTACATTTGCGGTAAAATCTACGTTTCTCTGTTGTGCAGTTTGCGCAGAGATGAGGGATCGGACCTAACAGCCAGTTACATTATTACCAAACGTACCGCGCAGCGCTATTTCCTCGCCACAGCAGGAGCGCAGCAAGCGAGCTCCTACATCTAGGGGCTGAACAATGCCCCCACGGAGCGCTAGTGGGGGCAGTAGGAGAATCATTGTGTGACCAAACCCTATCAAACTGAAATTATACAAAATGTAACCTTACATACAGTGCAGTTATCCTACATAAAACCCGAGATAAAAATAAATCTAGTCTATATTAATGAGAAAATAAGGGAAACTAGTGTAATAAATAATGCAAAATAGGGGGAGCGGCTATAATAAGAGTGGACATGGTTTACTTGCCAGTAATGACAACATTAAGGCGTTCATAGATTAAATAACATTGATCGATTTCCAAGGAATGCAACATTACCCCGGGATACAGTGACACTATGCATTTATAGATACACAAAGATTAACAATAAAGACCAGCTCAACAATATTTGGGCTTCTCATCTTAATTTAGCAACCCCACCCCACCTATTATACTGCTGCTTTAAACTATAACATAAATTAAAATAAAGTTATTTATTTTGCTCGTTTATTTTGGGTATAATTAACTGGTAGTTGGAGCTGCAGTTGAATTGACAGTTCTATAAAGAAGGGAGTGAAAATTTATAGGCTTCTTAATTGTAACAGTAAATCAATATCAATAAGAGGAGTGAGAACCAGCTGTCACGTCAGAAGATCCCTCTTCCTGCGTTATAAATAACGCTGGCTGTGTACCATCAGCTCATGAAGATCCAGCTACAGTCTATATCTCCATGTCCCACAGACTGCAATACAATCAGCACTGAAAGGGTGAAAAGTGACTCGGATACGGAAACATTTCCATACCTTGGCACAACCATGTTTATAATGCTGCAGAGTGCAAGTTATTGCTTTCTGTTATCACCCATTCCACACAGAGTTCCAATGTGTCCTCCATTAGACTTAAAGACGTGGTCTGGTCTGCATAGGAATAAAAATCACCCCCATCCACCCTATTATGGCTTCTGTCCTAATATAAAGCACTTGGGTGATCGATAAAGCGCTATATAAATAAATGATGATGATGATGATGATAAAGCTTCCAAGAGTTATAACAACTATGTCCATTCATAGCAAAAGCGCCACCACAAGTCGAATATGTTTATTTCAGTCTGCGCATTTCATGACCAGCGATGGTGCTTTGGAAATAGAATAAAATCCCTTACACTTTACATTCTGCCCTGGGATTCTCCTACTTAAAGGGCACCTGTCACCTACACAGTGGATGCCGCCATTTTTAAGCAGAAACAAGATTCCTGAGAATGTAACTTATCCGATCACTAAATGTCAGTAACATCACGGAGGCATAAAGCACAAACTGAACAAAGGATCAGCCCACAAGACAGCCATCACCACTGTGTGTAAAGTGAAAGTCATTAGTCATGATCATCAATTACACCTGCAGACGTGTCACACAAAACCAAGCAGAGGGTTCTACTGCTTCCAAAAATAGCTGCTGTATACAACCCCTGTAGTGAGAGCCTTCTTCCCAATATGAGACACCACACAGCCTCTGTAGTGGGAGCCCCCTTCCCTACATATATATATATATATGACACCACACAGACTCTGTAGTAGGAGCACCCTGCCCTATATATAGCACCACACAGCCTCTGCACTGGGAGCCCCCTTCCCAATATGAGACACTGCACATCCTCTGTAGTGGGAGCCCCCTCCCCTATATATGACACCACTCAGCCTCTGTAGTGGGAGCCACCTCCCCTATATATAGTAGGAGCCCCCTCCTCTATATATGACACCACACAGCCTCTGTAGTAGGAGCACCCTCCCCTATATATAGTAGGAGCCAACTCCCCTATATATGACACCACACAGCCTCTGTAGTAGGAGCACCCTCCCCTATATATAGTAGGAGCCCCCTCCCCTATATATGACACCACACAGCCTCTGTAGTAGGAGCACCCTGCCCTATATATAGTAGGAGCCCCCTCCTCTATATATGACACCACTCAGCCTCTGTAGTGGGAGCCCCTCCCCTGTATGTAGTGGGAGCCCCCTCCCCTATATATATAACACCACTCAGCCTCTGTAGTAGAAGCCCCCTCCCCTATATATAACACCACTCAGCCTCTGTAGTAGGAGCCCCCTCCCCTGTATATAGTGGGAGCCCCCTCCCGTATATATGACACCACTCAGCCTCTGTAGTAGAAGAGGCCCCCTCCCCTATATATAACACCACTCAGCCTCTGTAGTAGGAGCCCCCTCCCCTATATATAGTGGAAGCCCTCTCCCCTCCCCTCCCCTACAGGATCTTACATGTTTCAGACACCTCTCCTTCAGTCTCTCCAGGGTCATGTCCTCCGTCACCTCCTCCAGCCACTCGGCCCCCTCCATGGTGCAGACATGGAGCCTGAGCACCTTCCCCGCAAAGATCTTCTCCTCCTGCACGAACATGGAGCATCCCTCCAACAGCGGCCCAAGGACAGCTGTGTGATCCCACTCTCAGCTCACCGGAAGTGGCGCCCGCTGCATGCCGGGACTTGTAGTTTAGTGGACAGCTGCAGAGACAGAGATGACCGGCAGAGGGCGAGTGCGGGCAGCAAATGTATCAATTATTCCTCATGTTACAATGTATCTACCAGACCTCTCCGCACAATGTGCTGAGCTTATGGCCATATCCTATCCTGACACCTGTACTGTGCACACATAGGTAGCTGTATCTCTCTATAGCACATCTACAAAATATAATAAGATACATATATAAAATACACAGCATGCTCTGGTCATATCTAAAGTTTGTGCAGTGTAGGTGGTGTAATATAATATGAAGACCAGCACTGGAATTATATATGATGACATATTGGGGAAAAGCATATACTCTATATTCTATATATACACACTGCTCTAGAAAGTATAGACAGTACTTTAATATTCATAATATGGGGAAAAGTATTGTTGTAATGGGCTATATTCAGGGTGGTGTTAAGTAACTATTTCCATTATCATTATTTAATGAGTTTTTTTTATATTGGCTTAAAGGCCATTGGAAGGAAACATCTTGATGCCATTTTCATGGATATTATCAGTGGTGGAAGAGCTGCGGTATGCAGAGATAGTAAACATTAAACAGTATTATGGTATAAGGGCAAAAATGGTAAGGAAGTTTAAAGGGAAAGGGTTAGAGGTTGTGCTGACAGTGAAAAATTTGTATCTAACTTGTATATAGGGGGGTATACGGGGGGGGGGTGTCATTCCGTCACTTCTCCTACTGCCTCCATTGTATCACTATCACATTCCAGTCACTTCTCTCTCTCTCTCTCTCTCTATATATATATATATAATATTCTGCACTACAAGTGCTTTGGGGTGTCCCATATTTCCCAGTGTGAAACAATAATTTTTCTGGCTGCCAAAAGTCATATTTAGCAGCAGTATCTATACAATATTTTGCACTACAAGTGCTTTGGGCTCATTAAAATGGATTCAAAGCAGCCCACATATGAGCAGAATCAGCAAGCAGCTGCTGGCACCAGTCCTGATGGTAGTCTTCCCTGTACGTCATCTGGTAAAGCCTATGTAAAAGTACATAGTCTTTTTAAATCAGGAAAAAAAACACACACACAAAAAAATTTACAGTGTTGAAGCGAAAAAGAGCTGTAACTGAGGAAAAGTTAACTGCCGATAAAAAAAAAAATGCCAACATGCCATTCTACACACGCAGTGGCAAAGAAAGAATGAGGCCTTCGCCTTTCTCTATTAGTGGCAGATCAAGATATGTTACTGAGCCTTCTTCTTGTACGGTCACTTGTGACCAAGCAAGACCAAGTAATTTGGAGTCTAAAAGTGGTGCACAACTACTGTTACGCATGAAAGCCGAGCTGCAAGAAAACAGTAAGGCATTAGAGGATAATGTATGCTCTGAATCAGAAATGACACCAATCCCTGTGGAGAGTCTATCCACCAGTGTATGTCTAATCGTGAGCATTCTGTTAGTGACAGTGTACCCATAAAGAAGGTTCCTTTCAGAATTTCCGCTGATGTGTGTCTGAACAGCCCGAGTGTAGCCGGTGATACACCAAGTGAGGATGACACTTTGGAATTAGAAGAGGATGAGGGGAAGATTTGTGTAGGCGATGAGGGCGCTAATGATGATGTTGATGAGGATGATGCAGACAGATACCAAATTGCCTTTCTCAATTTCTATTTATATTCTACAGTCTATAACGGCTGAATAGTTTTCTATTTTACAACTAGTGGAGAGGGGGTCTGATGAAGAGATACCAAACTACCTTTGTCCATTTCTTTTAATATTCTAATTCTACAGTCTATGCAGGCTGCTTTTTTTCTATTTAACTACAGTTGGAGGGTGTAATATACACCCAAAGACGATGGCTACATTGCCAATAGTCAAGATGGAGGGGGAACACAACCAGGTTTGTCTGTATAATTTGCAGGCAAGTGTTAGAATTAAGGACGGCCTACCAGGGATTAAACAGTTTTTTTCATAATTTATTAGCTTTAGAATTACCTCACTTATCCAAGAAACAGGTGGAGCACTAAATTAGGTTATTTAAGGCCAAAAAAATTGATTTTTAAACAAAATTGCAAAACAAAACCAAACAAAACCAAAACCAAAACACGCAATGGTGGTTTTGCCAAAACCAAAACCCGAAGGTAATCCAGATCCAAAACCAAAACAGGACGGTCAGTGACCATCTCTAGTATAAACTGTGAGTTTATATAAATATTCATTAGGAATAATTATGGACTATGCAGCATCATTTTATCACCCCCCCCCCCCCCACTCTGTGTGGCATCCTCCCTCTTCTCCCCCCATTTTCTGTGTACTTGCCTTCTCATTTTCTTGTTTCTGTCTCCTGTCGGCTCCTCAGACAGCGTGCAGGAACCTGCGCACGGTACATGTGATCTGGTGGCTGGTTCCTGGGGAGGAGCCAGCACTGACTGCCCAGGACCGGCCCATATGACTATCGGCCCTTCTGACATTTGCCAGGCCAGATGTGCCAGTCCGGCCGTGCATATACACATATACATACAGTGTTGGAAGTGGGGGGTATGTTATAATGCCACTTCTCCTACTACCTTCATTGTTACACATTCCAGTCACTTACAATTTCCATACCCTCAGTTCTAAAATTCCACTTCAACCTCTGGATATTATGATTTCATTCTCTGATTGCCAATAGCCAATACGGAACTTTTCATTTCTGCTCCCTGCACTTTAATTTGCAACAAACGTATAAATATAAAAGGTTTTTTTGCAGTTTATAGCTCCTTTGTCTTCTATACACACAAGACTTTCCATTTTACGTTCCCACTCACTGAATACATCTTGGCTGCCTCCATTTTCAGATGAATTGTTTGTGATCTATTTTTAACTATACTTGGTGCAAAGAATCACGCCTCAATGTGTGATGGAACGGTTATGTATTTCTGCCATGGCGCTCCACAACTACAGAACATAGTCCCACGTCCAACCACGTTCTCTACCAGGCTCTGATGCTCCAAATGCTCCTTCAAAACCCACCTGTCCATCACATTCCTGGGGGCTCTGTGATTGGGGTCATTGTCCTGCTAGAAGACTTATACCCTTTGATGAAGACCCAACTTTCTGACAAGGAGTTCAAAATTGCGGTCCAAAATGCCCTGGTAATCTCCAGACGTCATGGTGATCAGTACCGGAAGCAGCACAGTAACCCCAAAACATCACTAAACCTCCTCCTTGTGCTTCGGAAAACTCCAGGCGCATTCTTACATCTCTCCCAGCGGTGGGGTCGTCCTGAGCCATATATGTCCCTCTCATTGAGTTGGCGACGGACAGGGCGTAGTGAATCTGTTGTACTTTGTGTCTAAAAGTCTAAATCTGACAGCTGATCAAGCTGCTGATGGACATGGGGCACGGGTGGGGGATTTTGGAGTACACATAGGATCTGAGATCTTGTTGGGGGTCTGAGAACATTTTAGAGATAATCGGAGCCTGAGTAGCCTGGGGTGGAATATTGGAGAAAGTGAGGGGCGCGTGGGGACATTTTGGGGTGAGTGACGTGGGTGTGCCCAGGTCCTTTAGGGGCTAATTTTTCATTCTTGCAATTAACGGGAATGTGCGTCCCTTTTGAAGGTTGGAGGGACGCACCTGTGGCCCTTGAAACACATAAGTTTGCCCATCTCTAATTCAGACCATACAAAGTGACCCTTGAAAGCAATTATGTGTTTATAATGACTGAACAATAAAGAAATGAAAATGTTTTACCATCATATTTCCTGGCATCAGTTTCCAGTAACTTCTAACTGTTCTCCTGGTTCTTGGTTCCAACAGTTCTGAGGAACCTCTACAATGATTTACACAAATGATTTTATGAACTATTGTTCTAAAATGTATCAATTTAAAATGATATATCTAGAAATTCATTGCAGTTAAACAACTTCCCTCACCCAACTTGAGATGGCGTTAGCTCACCTTGTACATGGGGTCCTATGGAGTCCTCCACCGCTGGAGAAGCCTCTCTTCGTCCAGTGCGGGGTCCCAGTGCATGTGCGCCCTGACCCGCGTATATACAGTGGGCCCTGGGGCCAGATCTTTCATTCGCCGGCAACAGAGTTGAAAGGGAGAAGGTTAGAGGTTGCGTAGACTGTTGAAAATTTGTATATAATTTGTTAATTTCAAATTAAAAATATTATACAGATGATGTGACAATAGGAGGGAAATCCTTAGTTCAGATATAATGAAACTAAACAGTATGTAGATAACGATGTATGTTAACAATAGCACAATCAGTAACGAGATGTCTGAGATTGTCCTATTTGGAATGGATAGTCCAATTAATTTTCGATATAAGATGATTCAGTTATCCAACAGGTAGATTGCCAAGGGGGGAGAGTCTATTAATTGGATTCCTGCCGAGATCGAAGCGATCACCGATTAGTTCTCCTCTCCAGTTGACATTACTCTGTGGTTCTCGCAATCAATATTTGTAAATGATTAAAAAGAAAAGACAGAGGCTTAAACGTATCAAGCTGAGAGTTTCCAACGGGTTTGAAAAGTGGAGATGTTGCCTATAGCAACCAATCAGATTCTAGTTATTTATTTAGTACATTCTACAAATGACAGCTAGAATCTGGTTGGTTGCTATAGGCAACATCTCTGCTTTTCAAACCCAACAGAAACTCTCAGCTTGATACATTTACCCCATAATATGATACTGTAATGACAGTTAAGTAATGAATACACTTACAAGATGGTATATTGTAGTTAGTGATGAGAAATGCTGATCACAGCTCCTGTCAGCTGCATGAAAGGAACAGAGACATTGCACAGATAGTGAAATATTGTTAAAACCATTTAATTAAAAAAATGCAAACTCACACTTACAATAAAAGATCTTGTTTAGGAGTCTTGAAATAAATCCGATATCGCTGCTGTGCAAATAGAATAGTGCCAGAATAGTGTAATGTGAGATTCCTTCTGATCTGTACATGTTTTGTCTATTATAGACTTCATCAGGAGCTATTGTCTTATGTATTGTTCATTGCTTTTAGTGTGTCTTTTAGTTGACGGGTTGTGTTTAAATATTCCAATTAGAATTAACTACTGCAGGTGTTGTCTAATTGTCAAAGTTAATGCTTGGTTCCTTAGATGTAAAACATTTACAATACATAGTAATAAATATTTACATAAGTCATCGAATTGTCAAACATGTTTGAAAGAGATATACAGTTACAGGTAATATTAATGAGTTGATTAAACAAAAACTGTATGAAATAAATAAAGTGACAGTTGCAGCTTATTTCATTCAAACCTAAACCCACATAACAAAGTTGGTGTCATTAACATTTATATTTAAATGAGAACTGTCATTAATCTATGTGGGATAGATGTGACGCTGTGTTCTGCTCCAGGTGATAGTTACCTGGTAAATTGCTAAACAGAAGAAGTCTCTACTGAAGATGTTCCCCTGCAGCTATCCGGATACGGATCCGTTACTGCTAAAAGCGCAACAGCCGACACCCACAGCTTTTCCTAACTCATGAGCAGCAAAGTGGAATTACCAATTAGTGACGGGATACGTTACCACTGAGTAATAGAGAATGATGTTGACACCTATTTTAATATGGGGGGGATTAAAAGTAAAGAATTAAAGTGTTACTAATGGAGATTTCAGCCTCTTATGAGAGTAACACCCTTGTTAATAGTAATTCCCTTTTGCTACTAATGTTATAACTGAGTAAAAGATTAAAAGTAAAGAATTAAAGTTTCCCCTCCTGAAGTCGTAAGCTGTACTAGGCGCCCTTTGTGCTCAAGGATGAACTGAACATCCTGTGGAATTCTCCGTTTCTTGGAACGCACAGAGTAATTTTGAGGATTATCAGCACAAAATCGCCGTTTACGTCCATTGATGTATCAGGCCCTATGACTTTTTCCATCAATATATGGCCATTCATCCGCTCTGTCCCTCTCATGTTCAGGAATATTCTAATTCAACCTAATACCCACTTAACTTCCAAGTGGGTATTTTACTATAACAGGCATTAATATTATATACCTGCTCAACACATTCACAGACCCAACACTAAGTATAAATTACAGATATACGACCTAAAATTCATCCTGTGGTATTAACAAAGGCGTTACTCTCATAAGTGCCTGAAATCTCCATTAGTGACACTTTGGGGCATATTCAATTATGTTTCCGGTCCGCAGTAACGCGCGTTACCATGAAAAGTGCACAGTATTGACGGTAATACGGTACCACAATAACGCGGATTGTCCTTCACAACCCTGTGGGTGCGGACGAAAATCCACGTTATTGCGTTACCATGGATTGACTTTGTGGCCCATTCTGGCGCGTTCCGGAAACCTAATTAAATATACCCCCTTAATTCTTTACTTTTAATCCCCCATATTAAAATAGGTGTCAACATCATTCTCTGTTACTCAGCTGTAACATTTACCCAAATTTACTCACTAATTGGTAATTCCCGTTTGCTGCTCATGAGTTAGGAAAAGCTGTGGGTGACGGCTGTTGCGCTTTTAGCAGTAACGGATCCGTATCCGGATAGCTGCAGGGGAACATCTTCACTAGAGACTTCTTCTGTTTAGCAATTTACTATGTAACTATCACACGGAGCAGAACACAGCGTCACATCTATCCCACATAGATTAATGACAGTTCTCATTTAAATATAAACGTTAGTGACGCCAACTTTGTTTTGTGGGTTTAGGTTTGAACGAAATAAGCTGCAATTGTCATTTTATTTATTTCATACAGTTTTTGTTTAATCGACTCATTAATATTAACTCTAACTGTATTTCTGTGTCAAACATGGGCAGCACGGTGGCTCAGTGGTTAGCAGTTCTACCTCACAGCACTGGGGTCATGAGTTTGATTACTTACCGTGGCCTTATCTGTGTGGAGTTTGTATGTTCTCCCCGTGTTTGCGTGGGTTTCCTCTGGGTGCTCCGGTTTCCTCCCACACTCCAAAAACCTACTGGTAGGTTAATTGGCTGCTTTCAAATTGACCCTAGTCTGTGTGTGTGTGTGTGTGTTGTCACGGTCGTCTGAATTTCTTGATCCGATTCGGGACCCTTGGGACTAGATGGAGCAGGAGTGAAACAGAACTTAGCAGCCTGGATGAACTTCTTGCTCATGTTCGTGCTGATTGTAGAATATAGCAGGGGAATTAGCAGTCTGGAAATGTAGACAGGAACACTGCACTTGTAATGCAGTCAGGAACACTGCACTTGTAATGCAGTCAGGAACACTGCACTTGTAATGCAGTCAGGAACACTGCACTTAGGAGTGCAGACAGGATTACTGCACTTGTAATGCAGTCAGGAACACTGGAGCCAAGAACTATCCTCTGGAGAGGAGTGTGTTGTTCTGGCAATGAACAGATCACAGCAGCAGGTTTAAATAGGATGTCCCAAACAACTATTGGCTGATCAGTTCATGTGATCACAGCTTCTGAATCTGGTTGGTTTGGAATGATCACCTGACTGCATCCAAGATGGCCGCGCCCATGCAGCAGGACAGACAGTATGTGTTTGTTTACAAATGAAGGTGTGGAGAACGGGAATGCTGCAGATGACCAGAAGGGACCCAGGTAGCCGTGGTATGACAGCGGCGGATGAGGTAAGTGCAGCTAAGATCCCGATTTGTGACAGTACCCCCTCCCTTACGAGTGGCCACTGGACACTTAGATTGGGGCTTAGTTGGAAACTTGCGGTGAAATTTTTTGATGAGAGATGGAGCGTGAACATCAGAAGCTTTGATCCAGGCCCTCTCTTCTGGACCATAGCCTTTCCAGTCGACTAAATATTGTAAGGTTTTATGTCGAAACCGAGAGTCCAAGATCTCTTTAATTTCATATTCGTCACCATGTTCAGTCTGCACTTCAGGAGAAACCAGTTTGGGTGTATAAAACCGATTTAGCACCAGTGGTTTCAAGAGAGAGATATGGAAGGTGTTGGGTACCCTGAGGTAAGATGGTAGATGTAATTTGTAGGACACTGGATTGATGACTCGGGAGATGTTAAACGGTCCAATAAAGCGAGGAGCGAATTTCATAGATGGAACTCTGAGGCGTAGATTGCGAGTAGACAGCCAGACTCTGTCTCCGGGTTTCAAGCTTGGAATGGCTCGTCGCTTTTTGTCGGCCTGAATTTTGTAGCGTTGGGACGCTTTAAGTAGAGATTCCCGTACCTGGCGCCAGTGGCCTGAAAAATTCTTTAGGAAAACTTCAGAGGCAGGTACTGAGGCTGTAGGAAGTGGAGTAAACAAGGGTACCCTGGGGTGTAGGCCATAGACCGTATGAAATGGAGTGGAAGCAGAGGATTCGTGATAATGATTATTATGAGCAAATTCTGCCCAAGGAAGCAGATCTACCCAGTCGTCTTGAGAAGAGGATATGTACAAACGGAGAAATGTTTCTAGGTCTTGATTAACTCTTTCCGTTTGCCCGTTGGATTGGGGATGATAGGCCGAAGAGAAGTTTAGTTTGATCTGTAGTGCTTGGCACAAGGATCTCCAGAATTTCGCCACAAACTGAACTCCTCTATCTGAGACGATTTCTTCAGGACACCCATGCAGACGGAAGATCTCCTTTATAAATTGCTGAGCCAGGATAGGTGCTGATGGGAGTCCACGGAGAGGAACAAAATGCGCCATTTTAGAGAATCGGTCAACGATGACCCAGATGGTATTGAAATTATTAGAATTGGGCAAATCGGAAACAAAGTCCATAGAAATATGGGTCCAGGGTTTGGTGGGAATAGGCAGAGGCAAAAGTTGACCAGCTGAAGATTGTCTTGAACTTTTATGTTGGGCACAGCTGCCACATGCGGAAACAAATTGCTGAACATCCTGATGAAGCGTAGGCCACCAGTAGCTTCTCAATATGAAAGATTGAGTTTTGCGGATGCCAGCATGACCGGCAAATCTGGAACAATGTGCCCATTGGAGTAATTTTTTACGCAGATTCTCAGGAACAAAAGTTTTCCCCTGGGGAGGTGTATTGTCGGGTCTACTGACTGCGATACTGAGTGGGCTGATAATAGGCCGTGGATCCACAATGATGGAATCTTCTTCTTTTACCATAGAACGTGACAGAGCATCGGCCTTGCGATTTTTGGAACCGGGACGGAAGGTGACATGGATATCAAATCGAGAAAAGAATAGTGCCCATCGGGCCTGACGTGGATTCATGCACTGTGCAGTTTTAAGGTAGAGCAGATTCTTGTGATCCGTGTATATTGTGACAGGATAACGAGCTCCCTCAAGTAAATGTCTCCACTCTTCAAGCGCCAATTTGATGGCAAGCAGCTCTTTGTCCCCTATGGCATAATTTCGTTCAGCTGGTAAAAATTTTCGGGAGAAGAACCCGCAGGGATGCCATTGCTCATCAGCTGGTTTTTGGGAGAGAACTGCCCCTACTCCGACAGATGAGGCATCAACTTCCAAGTAGAATGGACAGGTTAAATCTGGTTGCCTCAGTATGGGAGCAGAAATAAATGCTTGTTTCAGAAGTTGAAAAGCAGATTGGGCTTCTTCAGACCACTTGGCAGGATTAGCTCCTTTTTTGGTGAGAGCGGTGAGTGGTGCTACTACAGTAGAGTAGCCACGAATAAATTTTCGATAGTAGTTAGCAAATCCCAGAAATCGCTGTACTGCCTTTAGTGTAGATGGTTGAGGCCAGTTAAGAATAGCTTGCACCTTCTCTGGGTCCATACGGAGACCGGTGCCCGAGATGATATACCCCAAGAATGGAATGGATTCAACTTCGAAGGTGCATTTTTCAAGCTTGCAATACAGTTTATTCCTTCTGAGACGGCTGAGGACCTCTTTAACATGTCTGCGATGGGACTGGATATCAGAGGAGAAAACGAGGATATCGTCCAAATATACCACAATAGTATGGTACAGTAAGTCCCGAAAGATTTCGTTTATGAAATTCTGAAAAACCGCTGGGGCATTGCTCAGACCGAATGGCATGACAAGATATTCGTAGTGCCCATCCCTGGTGTTAAAGGCGGTTTTACATTCATCGCCACGCCTGATACGGATCAAATTGTAGGCCCCGCGGAGATCCAACTTCGTAAATATTTGCGCACCTTTGACTCTGTCAAATAACTCTGTGATGAGGGGCAGAGGATACCGGTTCTTGATGGTAATGTCGTTGAGACCTCGGTAATCGATGCAGGGACGTAATCCACCATCTTTTTTTTTTACAAAAAAGAACCCGGCTCCTGCCGGTGAAGAGGATGGGCGAATAAAGCCCCTTTCCAAGTTCTCTTTTACATATTCAGACATAGATTTTGTCTCAGGGATAGAAAGAGGGTAGACTCTGCCACGCGGTGGGGTTTTACCCGGAACAAGATCAATGGGACAGTCCCAATCCCGATGAGGTGGTAGAGTTTCAGCGGCCTGCTTACTGAAAACATCTGTGAACTCTTGGTAGGCAGAAGGAACTGGCAAAACTTCCTTATCAGAGGTGGAGCAATGTGGAAGAACACGTTGTAAACAGGACCCGAAACAAGTTGGAGCCCACGCCAGGATTTGTGGAGTCGACCAGTCAATATGGGGGTTATGCGTTTGAAGCCATGGAAACCCGAGAACCACAGGGCTAGTGGCTTCTGGGATGACCAAAAAGGTAAGAGACTCGGAATGCAGAACTCCTATTTGGAGCGTCACTGGAGAAGTCTGATGCGTAATGGTGCCCCCTGGAATACGGCTACCGTCAACCGCAGAGAGAAAGATGGTCACTGGAATTTTCTCTAGTGGAATGGCTAGTTCAGCAGCTAATCTGGCAGACATGAAATTCCCAGCTGCTCCAGAATCCAGCAGGGCTGAAATGTATTGGGAGCCTTGAGCGTGTTTCAGAGTGACTGGGATAATACAGTCCTTGCCTTGTGGGGAGCGAAGAGCCACTCCTAGGCTCACTTCCTCATCGTCAGCTAGGAGGTTGTGTTTACCCGGCTTACGAGGACAATGATGTAACAGATGTCCGGAACTGGCACAGTATAAGCAAAGTTTCTCTCTAACTCGCCGTTCTCGCTCGGTGGGTAAAAGACGTGCTTTGCCTAATTGCATGGGTCCTTCAGGGAAAGGAGACGGTACACGGACCCGTTGAATAGGGTGGAACTTGGGGTGTTTCAGCTTACTCTTTTCTAGAGCTCTTTCTCTGAACCGAAGATCAACCCGATTGCAGGTGGTAATCAATTGGTCTAGCATTGTAGGTAAGTCCCGAGACGCTAATACATCCTTAATGTGGTCAGACAGGCCCTGCCAGAAAACCGCAACAAGAGCATCGTTATTCCAAGATAGTTCAGAGGAAAGTGTTTGAAATTGAACGGCATATTGGCCCACAGACTGCTGCCCTTGCCGAAGGCGCAGAATATCTAAAGCGGCTGACGTTGTTCTTCCAGGCTCGTCGAATATTCTGCGGAAGGTAGACAGGAAGCTATCAATGTCAAATAAAATTGGGTCAGATTTTTCCCAGAGCGGTGATGCCCATGCCAGAGCTTGCCCTGATAGTAGCGAAACAATATAAGCAGTTTTGGTACGTGCAGTGGGGAAATTTCCGGGTTGTAATTCAAAGTGTATACTACACTGGTTGAGAAACCCGCGGCAATTCTTCGGATCGCCATTGTATTTAGCTGGCGTGGGAAGATGGAGTCTGGATGAAGTAAGTAGTGAAGCAGGTATTACTGGCTCAGGCGGAGTATGGGATGGTTGACTGCGGAATAACTGCAAGGTATCCATACGTGTAGAAACATCCTGCAGCAATCTCAAAATTTGCCCCTGGTTAGTTTCTTGTCTCTCAATGCGTTCAGCTAATATTTGGACAGAGTCCTCCCTCGGGGTATGTTCCCCTAGCGGATCCATTAGGCCAGAACAAACTGTCACGGTCGTCTGAATTTCTTGATCCGATTCGGGACCCTTGGGACTAGCTGGAGCAGGAGTGAAACAGAACTTAGCAGCCTGGATGAACTTCTTGCTCATGTTCGTGCTGATTGTAGAATATAGCAGGGGAATTAGCAGTCTGGAAATGTAGACAGGAACACTGCACTTGTAATGCAGTCAGGAACACTGCACTTGTAATGCAGTCAGGAACACTGCACTTGTAATGCAGTCAGGAACACTGCACTTAGGAGTGCAGACAGGATTACTGCACTTGTAATGCAGTCAGGAACACTGCACTTGTAATGCAGTCAGGAACACTGCACTTAGGAGTGCAGACAGGATTACTGCACTTGTAATGCAGTCAGGAACACTGGAGCCAAGAACTATCCTCTGGAGAGGAGTGTGTTGTTCTGGCAATGAACAGATCACAGCAGCAGGTTTAAATAGGATGTCCCAAACAACTATTGGCTGATCAGTTCATGTGATCACAGCTTCTGAATCTGGTTGGTTTGGAATGATCACCTGACTGCATCCAAGATGGCCGCGCCCATGCAGCAGGACAGACAGTATGTGTTTGTTTACAAATGAAGGTGTGGAGAACGGGAATGCTGCAGATGACCAGAAGGGACCCAGGTAGCCGTGGTATGACAGCGGCGGATGAGGTAAGTGCAGCTAAGATCCCGATTTGTGACATGTGTGTTGGGGGATTTAGACTGTAAGCTCCAATGGGGCAGGGACTGATGTGAGCAAATTCTCTGTACAGCGCCGCAGAATTAGTGGCGCTATATAAATCAATGATGATGCTGATGTTTGACAATCCAATTACTTTTGTAAATATTATTACTATGTATTGTAAAATGTATGACATCTAAGGAAAGAAGCATTAACTTCTCCAATTAGACAACACCTGCAGAAACTAATCTACTCCGCACTGGGGAAATAACGCCGCCAGTTATAATGGGCAGTGTACATGAACATGGGGACTGGAGAGAGGTTGCCGTGTATCAGGACACTGTACAGATCCACTGATCTGAACAATAAAATAACCAGCGCCATCATTTCGGCAGGCGTAACAGCACCTAAATTACATATTGGGGGAGTTATAAGATATCGTCATGAGCGAAGTATTATCCATTCTGGATGATCAAGATGAAAATTGCTTCAAAGTTTTTGAATGTATGAGAAACTCTGCAAGAGCCTCCAGAGCCCAGGCTGGGAGGATAACGCTACTATATACAAAGACACTGCTGAAGAAAATGAAACCCAAGAATTACTTCCCATGTTCCTGAGAACTATACTGGTGGTAATACAGATGCACACAAATAACACCTGCCATGAATGTGATAAAATGCTCTATCGTATCCCAATGTACTTGAATTACGAACACAAAGATATCAAACTCCAGGTAGAGGGTATATCCCTGCAGCCGTGTCATTGCTGTAGTTAAACAACATACCCAGTACTAACGGTAATGCTGCACAGATCCAACTCAGATATTACATCAGCTGCAGCTGTGTCAGTGCATCCGGTCACCTAGGCTGCATGGTCACCACACTGGATGGAGGCAGTGATTGGAGAGACGCCATCTCTACTGCCCTGGCCAGAAAACAACAAATTAAGCCCCTGCGTATTGAAGCAGTAAGAGGGCTGAGTATATTTATATATAACTGGCAGGCGCGGGCTGGGAGAGGGAAGCCCGGGGGGCACACAGGTGGCCGCATCGCATGAAAAGGGATGCAGCCGCGTCATTCATCCCGTCATGTGATACGGCGGCCTGAGCGCTGACGCGGCCGCATCTGATGTCATCAGATGCGGCCGCGGGGAAAGTGCTGTATTTTGCATACGGGGGGGCGGCCGGCCTACCCCCCCCTCCCCCCCGGCCCGAGTAGCCAGCCCGCACCTGATAACTGGGCACCTATTAGATACATGATAGCTGCACAGGATTACAAGGCTGACATACAGATGAGTCTAGAAAAAGATCACAATCCCCCTCATCCAGCTTAATACAGACCTGCAAGGAAGTAATCAGTGTAACTAGAGAGAAAGTGGAAGTGTTTGGGGGCAACAGAAGAGACAGAAGTGGACAAGGAGGGTCCCTGGTGGAGGTTATTAAAGTAATTTTATCGTTTTCAAATAAGCATTGCATAGGTGATTATATTGTGTTTCCGAAGCACAAAGTAATTTATTTTAGCAGATGTAAAAAGTTAACAGTTCAATACATGATCATAGTATAATACAGTAGAGTACAGCCAATACTAAAAGATACATACATACCGCTGCGTTCGCATGCGCTCCCACGGGTACCAGTGAACAGTAGTTCACCCTTGAATACTGTGGTCAGAGTAGACTGAAGCTAGTGGGAGCGCAGCTATGATATATATACATTCAGTGTTACAGAGTGAACAATGCAGATGACGTGGCTTGCTTCTATAGGTCCAGACTTCGGGTGGGTCCAGGGTAAATAGGTCATAGGCTAGTTCAAACTAAAGAATCCAAAGGTGGGGGTCATCTCTCCAGGGGGTGTGCTCATTTGTTCCCGCCAAGACTTCAGTTACAACTAGTCTATTAGCATTTTATAGTCAGCATCATATTAAAGGTTAATTACCTAGCATCAATAACTAGAGTATGCAATGTGCGATCTCTTCGCCGAATACACCGGACAGCTGCTGATGTAAAGGGGATTAATATGATACCAGACATGACACATTTCCTTTAACCTGAACCTTAAATAACACTGAGGTGTACATATAATCATAATATATAAACTAATAATAAACTAAATGCTATCTGCTCATAAATCACTGTAGAATAGATTCAATATGAATATGAATTATATAAACAACTAAATGTTGTAATGCGAGTGTGTACGTGCGTATTTTACAGTGCGATCGCAGTATGGCACGTGTAGCGTGGCATACTGAGTGCAATCGACCGATAAAACACTCTTAACCAATATACTTTCGTTCATCCAATTATACGACTTCGACATGGTGCAAGCAGCTGGCTAAAGAGGAAATACACAACCTCCCAGAAAGAATGGAGAAGAGAAACCACCCAGAAAATCAGATTCCTGGACCGTCTTATGTAAGATGGCAATTGGAATTAGACTATTAGTACCAAGGTTGATTCTGGTCACAGTAAAGCATGTAATCAATAAAATTACAACTTGTATTGATTTTGTGTTGAAAACCTAAATATATTTTGTAGTTACCTCTTTATTCCAGCTTCGTGGTCGGGGGACAGCTTTCTACTACTCCTCAGGCACACGTAGACTGGCACAGCTGCCCCATTTTTTCATCTCACTCATAAAGCTTGTACAGGTCAGTATAGTATAACATGTAGGGATGAGCAGTCCTTAGTGTATATTTCCACCCAGATACTGAGCCGTACACACGATGAGATACATACACACCTGGTCTACAATGACTCATTATCATCAGCAAATATTTGCACTTGCCCTCTACAAAGTGCAAAAGATACACCTCCTTCCTGACATACATGGGTGCTTGGTCTGTATGAGCCACATCCTGTAGTGTACTCTGCCAATGTTAGAATGTGCCCCCCCCCACCCCCTCTCCAGGGGCAGACAGTTGTGCCACAATCACGCACTATGCCGAATTCAGTTTCTGGGTGCGCACAGAGTGATCTCATGTAATATACGCTACGCAAACTGCTGTTCGTCGACCCTGGATCAGCCCCAATATTTAGAAGGGTTCTCGGGTGCAGTTTGAGAAAAATCATGTCGGACAGCAGGACCCAATATTATAATTATCACAGTGTAAGGAGGTAAGGCCATTGTGGTGTAGTAAGGGATATAACAGAGCAGGTAGAAGAGTAAACCATGTCAGGGAGACTCCCTGAAATAGGGGTGATCTCCCTCACTCCCTGAAGAGTCTGGCATTCTCCCTGATGCTGAGCCAGTACAAGACGTGGTCGGCTTCGCCATCTGTGGCATGGTGACACAGTTCAGAAATTGTGTCCTATGTCCATGTATTGATGCCTATGGAGGTGGCCATTTTCATGGAGACCAAGATTTAATCAAAGAATGACAGGTAAGACAACATGACTTCAGTAATAGAGACAGAAATGTAAAAGACACTTTAGTCTCTAGAGATTCATTAGCTGCTTTTCTTTAACGCATAGTTGCCTACTCTCCCGGAATGTTTGGGAGACTCCCACATTTCTGGGAGACCTCCCGGGAGAGCAGGGCAACCTCCCGGTTCTCACCCCTGCTATAGATAAGTGGTGGTGGCGGGACTTAATGTTGCAAATATCATGTCATCTTGTAACACTTGTGTAACGTGCAGTAAATAGGTAATAATTATGGAGTACTTGCCTTACTCTAGATTAGCGCTGGCCAGTCGGTGGTGCGGAGTCTAACGAACCCCCTGGTGTTCGCCAAGAACCGCCGCAAGGCGGAATGGGCTTTGCTGTGGAGGAACGCAGGTCGCGGTCCACTGGTCTGCCTCTAGAGGTAAGGATGCGAGGGATACAGACGTGGTCAGCAAGCCTGGGTCTGGTACACTAGAGCAGAGAAGCAACGTAGTCAATCAAGCCTGGGTCTGGTACACTGGAGCAGAGAAGCAACGTAGTCAATCAAGCCTGGGTCTGGTACACTGGAGCAACGAGGTAACATGGTCAAACAAGCCGGGTCTGGTACACTGGAGCAACGAGGTAACGTGGTCAAACAAGCTGGGTCTGGTACACTGGAGCAGAATCTGGAAGGTCAGCATGGTTCACTGGAGATCACAAGAATCGCTAGTCAGGAACAGGAAGAAGTTGCTCTGACGCTGCCCAGGCGTCAGAGCAGGTTTTTTGTAGTGCAGATTTGAATTCCCCGCCTAGGAGGGTCACGTGACAGCGCTGCCGAGACTCGGAAGTAGCGGAGAACGCGGCGCTGGAACGGGGGACAGGTAAGTGTGTAACAGTACCCCCCTCCAAAAAAAGATGGACTCCGGACACTTATACTGGCTTGGTGGGAAACTTCTTATGGAAAGCTCACAGGAGTCGTGGGGCATGTAAATCGTAGGGACCCATGAACGTTCCTCAGGGCCGTACCCTTTCCAGTCCACCAGGACCTACAGAACTCCTCTGGAGTGACGGGAATCCTGAATTTGCTTGACTTCAAACTCAGGCTGTTCTTGAATTACCACAGGAGGAGGAGGTCTCTCTGTAGTGGAGAATTGATTAGTAATAACAGGTTTAAGGAGAGAAACATGGAAGACATTAGGAATACGTAATGAAGAAGGAAGCTTCAATCTAAAAGCCACCGGATTGATAACTTGGGATATTTCAAAAGGACCGATAAATCCATGAGCCAACTTCTTGCTAGGAACTTTCAAATGGATGTTACGAGTGGACAGCCACACCTTGGCCCCTGGGATGAATTGAGGAGCTACCCTCTTCTTTTTGTCATACGCTTTCTTAGCACGGTTCGCGGATCTCCTCAGGCTGGTTTTCACTAGATCCCAGATGTCAGAAAACCTGCGAAAGAGAGAATCCACCACTGGTACCTCTGAGTGAGGAAGAGAAGAGAAGGCTGGTAGTCTGGGATGACAACCATACAAGATAAAGAAGGGGGAATTGGCGGCTGCTTCATGGTAATGGTAGTTGTGAGCGAACTCTGCCCAATTATCTTGATTGGCATAGATGTAAAACCTTAGAAACTTCTCCAATTCTTGATTAGTCCTCTCAGTCAACCCATTAGTCTGGGGATGATATGCAGATGAAAGATCTAGTTTGGTTCCTAGCTTTTGGCAAAAAGCTCTCCAGAAGTTAGATACAAATTGTGACCCCCGATCAGATACTATATGAGTAGGACAGCCATGAAGCCGAAAAATCTCCTTAATAAAGAGATCCGCTAAGACAGGAGACGAAGGGAGTTTCTTCAAAGGAACAAAATGTGCAACCTTAGAAAACCGGTCAGTGACTACCCAGATAACAGTACATCCTTTAGAACACGGAAGGTCCGTGATAAAGTCCATTGAAATGTGAGACCATGGAATATCAGGAATAGGTAAAGGCATAAGCGGACCAGTCGGCTTCTGTCTGGGAGTGTCACTCACCGGACTGTGAGTGCTTCTTCCCGGACATTTAGGAACCGTGGCCGTCCTCCATCCTGAGGGACTGCGCATGCGCAGCCCTTTCCATACCTCCAGTGTATGTTCCTTTAACTAAATTGGCAGATCAGGCAACCTCCCTATATTAAGCACCTGTGGTCAACACCACGTTGCCTGATCTTGGAGTCTCATTCCCCATGAGTCTCTGAAGGTGTTCCTGTGTTTCCTTGTTTATTCAGCCCAGCTGATTCCTGTGGTTTCCAAACCACTTCTACCTCTGTGGTTTCCAAACCACTTCTACTACTGTGGTTCCCATACCACTTCTACCATCTACTGTATCATCGTGACTGTGAGCTGATTCCTATCCGCTGCCTCCGTGCACTACAGTCTTCTAACCACTTCAACTCTACCATGTATCATTGGGACTGTTAGCTGATGCTATCCGCTGCCTCCGTGCACTACAGTCCTTCATCCACATCCACTCACCTGTTCATGATTGTGACTGCCAGCTGATTCCTATCCGCTGCCTCCGTGCACTACAGGCTTCAACCTGCAACTCGTCTGTGTTTCAACATCGTGACTGTTTGGCTGATTCCTATCCGCTGCCTCCGTGCACTACAGTCTTCAACCTGCAACTCGTCTGTGTTTCATCATCGTGACTGCTAGCTGATTCCTATCCGCTGCCTCTGTGCGCTTCAGTCTTCAGTCCTTGTCAACTCTACCGTGTTTCCTTGAGTCTGCTGCCACTATTGCTACCCGCTACTCTCCGTGATCAACTGTTCCAGTTCAACTCTGCTCCGGTGTCCCATCGTTACTGCACCTGCTGGTTGCTATTGGTTACCTCCGTGTTCCCGCAGAGACCCGCTGCTGTTATTTCTCAGCGCTACTCATCCATCTACTGCTGATCCGCTCTCCACGCCTTCCTGTGTTCCCTGCTGGTCTACCTACCTGTGCGCTGCACCTGCTAGACCCCCGCTTCACCCATCCAGGGACTTGTATCCTGCTGGCCTCCTGCCCTTCAGGTATCTCTGCACTCCTGTCTGACTGCCTTCTCCTGAACCACGGTATGCATACTTCCCATTGACTGTGCTGTGTATTGCATACCTTGCTGGACTGTGTTGGTTCTCCTCTGGAGTGTACTATCCGCTGAGTCTATTGCCATCATTGACTGTGTTGGTTCTCCTCTGGAGTGTACTATCTGCTGACTCTACTGCCATCATTGACTGTGTTATCTCATGCCGGATTACTTCAAGAGACTTTCTATATTGGCAGTGTTGTTCAGTCATTTATACATTTATATTGTGCATATTACTGTGGATCAAAGTCAAGGTGCCCGTGTATATATTGTGTTGCAGTCTCTCCCCGTGCACCTCCTCACATATATATTCAGTGGTACAACTTGCTAGTGGCAGACCACTGACTCCTGTTTACAGTTTCACCTGTTCCAGTATCCTCTCACATAGCAGTGGTACAACTTGCTAACGCAGACCACTGACTCCCCGGATACCTCCACTTGTATTCCATTCCTTCACTCTGACAGCGGTACAACTTGCTATCCGCAGACCGCTGACACTCATCACCTCCTCGTTTCTGTTGGACATTCCTCCTCACTATAGCAGTGGTACAACTTGCTACCGCAGACCACTGACTACCTTCACGTGTCCTTTGTCCATACAGTTCCTCGTGTATTATTACCTCCATATGGCCAGTGCTGCTAGTCATAGACTTTCCTGAGCATCTCATCATCTGCTATTTCCTGTTCCGTGATCACCCTGCTACCAGAGTACCATATTACCACCTATACTGCTCTGGTAAGCCTATCACCTGGTGATCCCTGGGTAAAGACTCCTAGTGCCCGTGACAGTAAGATCAGGCCATGACAGACCCAGATACGGAACCTACTGCTAAAGAGATGCTGCAGCATCTGGTCAGCCGTGTGGAGCAACAGGATGCTCGCCAACAGCTGTTACTTCAATGTTACCAATCATTAACCTCCCAAGGAACATCTGGACAGACTGTTACAGCTAATATTGAAGCTCCTGTGCTTTCCTCCGTTTCCCCAGTGCCATCCCAGGTGTCTACAGCTCCTACGCTTCACCTGCCTACTCCGTCAAAATATGACGGGGACCCCAAAACTTGTAGAGGTTTCCTTAACCAATGTTCAGTCCATTTTGAACTCCAACCTCAAAATTTTTCTACCCATCGTTCCAGAGTGGCCTATCTTATCTCATTGTTTTCTGGACAAGCCCTGGCTTGGGCCTCCCCTCTGTGGGAGAGAAACGATCCAATTCTACAAGATAGTGCCAAATTCATTTCCACGTTCCGAAGTGTGTTCGATGAACCAGGTCGTGTGACCTCCGCTGCTTCCAGCATTCTTCGTTTGCGACAAGGCTCCCATACAGTAGGACAGTATGTCATTCAATTTAGGATCTTAGCCTCTGAACTTCAGTGGAACACTGAAGCATTAGTTGCCGCCTTCTGGCAGGGGCTCTCCGATAAAATTAAAGATGCACTGACTACCCAAGAGCTTCCTTCGTCACTAGAAGATTTGATCTCTCTTTGCCATCGTGTAGATATGAGATTTCGTGAAAGAGAGTCTGAGAAAACAACGGCTGTCAAAGCACCTCTTCGTTCAAACCCTCAATTTCGTCCAGCTCCATCCTCTGTGATTCCCATGGAGATAGGACGTTCCAAATTATCTTCAGAGGAGAGGAAACGAAGAGTAAAGAATAGACTCTGTATCTATTGTGCTGATTCCACGCATATGCTCAGCTCTTGCCCTAAGAGATCGGGAAATGCCAGGCCCTAACTAGTTCTGGAGAGGTGAAGTTAGGGTCCCTGGAGTCCTCTCCATTGTCTATGAAATCTAAAGTCTGCGCTTTCGATGTTACGATTTCCTTTGCTACCAAATCCTTTGAGTCACAGGCATTGATTGATTCCGGAGCAGCAGGAAATTTCATTTCTAAATCACTAGTGAATCAATGGTCTCTACCAGTGATCACTTTAAAAACACCCATTACTGTGACGGCTATAGATGGATCACGTCTCATCAATGGTCTCATCACCCAGAGTACGTCTCCAGTAACCCTTCAGATTGGTGTACTACACCATGAAGAAATTTCGTTTTTAATTCTTCTAGTTACGACAAGTCCGATTGTCTTAGGCCTTCCATGGCTTCAATGTCACTCTCCCCAGATTGACTGGCGCACCCCTCAAGTTACGTCTTGGGGGTCTGAATGTCACCATCGTTGTCTCTCTCAAGTTATTCCTCTTAAAGTACAGCAATCTTCCATCTCATCTTCCTCCCCGGGACTCCCTCCTCAGTATGCTTCATTTGCCGATGTGTTTGATAAAGCTCAGTCTGAACGTCTTCCTCCTCATCGTTCTTGGGATTGTCCGATCGACCTTCTACCTGGCAAGACTCCTCCCAGGGGTCGGGTCTATCCTCTCTCGTTACCTGAAACTCAAGCCACATCTGAGTACATACAGGAGAATCTCCAGCGTGGGTTCATTCGACCTTCCACCTCTCCCGCTGGAGCCGGGTTCTTCTTCGTCAAAAAGAAGGATGGATCATTACGCCCTTGTATAGATTTTCGTGGACTCAACGCCATTACTATCAAGAATCGGTATCCCATTCCGCTGATCACTGAGCTATTTGATCGCATCAAGGGAGCTCGGATATTTACTAAGTTGGATCTTCGTGGTGCCTACAATTTAATTAGAATCCGTTCCGGTGACGAATGGAAGACCGCGTTTAACACCAGAGATGGGCATTACGAATATTTAGTAATGCCCTTCGGGCTGTGTAATGCCCCCGCGGTTTTCCAGGGTTTCATCAATGAGATCTTTCGGGACTTATTATATGTATGTGTCGTTGTCTACCTGGACGACATATTGATCTTCTCACAGGACCTGCCTTCTCATCACCAACATGTGGCAGAAGTCCTCTCCAGACTACGGAAAAACTCGTTGTTCTGTAAATTGGAAAAATGTTCATTCGAGTTACCCCAGATTCCATTCTTGGGGTATATAGTTTCCGGAGTTGGCCTGAAGATGGATCCAGACAAAGTAAATGCTGTACTACATTGGCCTCAGCCAACTACTCTTCGTGCCATCCAGCGTTTTTTAGGTTTTGCCAATTACTATAGACGCTTCATTCAAGACTTTTCATCCATTGCATCTCCCATTGTGGCCCTAACTCGGAAAGGGGCTAATACTAAGCAATGGTCATCTGAGGCTCTCCAAGCCTTTCAAATCCTCAAAGAGTCCTTCTCGTCTGCTCCCATTCTGCGACAACCTGATGTGACACTCCCCTTCTTCCTAGAAGTAGATGCCTCTAATGTGGGCTTAGGAGCTATTCTCTCCCAACGCTCGGAGCAACAAAAATTACATCCTTGTGCCTTCTACTCTCGGGGTCTTCTGCCCGCAGAGAAAAACTATACTATCGGGGACAAGGAGTTGCTGGCCATCAAAGCTGCATTAGAGGAATGGAGATACTTGTTGGAAGGAGCTCGCCATCCGGTGACGATCTTCACGGATCATAAGAACTTGTCATATTTGCAATCTGCTCAATGCTTGAACCCTCGTCAAGCAAGATGGTCTCTTTTCTTTTCCCGTTTTGAATTAATTATAACCTTCAAACCAGCTGCTAAGAACAAGAAAGCTGACGCTCTATCTCGAGCTTTTGTGACGTCCTCTGATGTAGAAGAGGTTCCCAACCATGCTATTCTAGACCCCAAATGTATTTCTCTGGCTGCTTCATCCACCAAAATGCTACCATTTGGGAAGACCCTTGTGCCTCCTACTCTGAGGAGGAAAATCCTTTCGTGGTTCCATGCCTCTCGTTTTTCTGGACACGCCGGTGAACACAAGACCTTTGAGATTCTCTCTCGTAGTTACTGGTGGCCTTCAATGAGGAGAGACGTCAAAGAGTTTGTTGCTTCCTGTGATTTATGTTCTCAGTTCAAATCCTCCCGCAGAACTCCAGCAGGGTTGCTGCGACCACTACCCATTCCGTCCAAGCCTTGGACCCATATTAGTATGGATTTCGTTACTGATTTGCCACCAAGTAAGAATCACAATACTATTTGGGTAGTGGTAGACAGATTTTCGAAGATGGCCCATTTCGTCCCTCTGTCCGGTTTACCTTCCTCGTCTACTCTGGCTGAACATTTCATTAAAGAAATCTTCCGTATCCATGGATGTCCGTCTGAGATTGTGTCGGATAGAGGAGTACAATTCGTTTCCAGATTCTGGCGGGCCCTTTGTAAAACCTTGGGCATACGATTAGCACTCTCATCTTCTTACCATCCGCAATCTAACGGACAAACGGAACGAGTCAATCAAGATCTTGAGACCTTTATTAGGATGTTCTCTTCAGCCAACCAAGACAACTGGGTAGAATTGCTTCCTTGGGCTGAATTCGCCCATAACAACATGTACCATGAGTCATCATCCAAAACTCCATTCTTTGTGGTCTACGGTCACCATCCGTCTTTTCCGGAATTTCCTGCCCTCCCGCCCACCCAAGTTCCTGCTGTGGAGACTGCTTGTCAGACCTTCAAAAATATCTGGTCTCAGGTCAAAACCTGTTTAAAGAAGACATCTAACAAATATAAGTCTTTCGCAGATAAGAAGAGGCGGGCTATTCCACCACTAAAAATTGGAGATCGTGTCTGGTTATCCACCAAAAATATTCGTTTGAAGGTTCCATCTATGAAATTCGCCCCTCGTTTTATTGGTCCATATAGGATCATTCAAGTTATCAATCCAGTATGTGTTAAACTTCTTCTTCCTAAGAATCTTCGGATTTCCAATGCCTTCCATGTGTCCTTGCTCAAACCTCTCATCATCAACCGTTTCTCGACTCCTCCCTCAGCACCGCAGCGAGTTCAAGTTCATCAGGAGGAGGATTTCGAGATTACTGAGGTATTGGATGCAAAAATTTCGCGAGGAGTCCTCCGTTTCCTCGTTCATTGGAAGGGCTTTGGTCCTGAAGAGCGTTCATGGATCAAAGCTGAAGATCTTAATGCTCCTGCCCTTCTGAAGAAGTTTTATTCCAAAAATCCGGACAAGCCCGGTTCCAGGCGTTCTGTGCCCACCTTTAAAAGGGGGGGTACTGTCACTCACCGGACTGTGAGTGCTTCTTCCCGGACATTTAGGAACCGTGGCCGTCCTCCATCCTGAGGGACTGCGCATGCGCAGCCCTTTCCATACCTCCAGTGTATGTTCCTTTAACTAAATTGGCAGATCAGGCAACCTCCCTATATTAAGCACCTGTGGTCAACACCACGTTGCCTGATCTTGGAGTCTCATTCCCCATGAGTCTCTGAAGGTGTTCCTGTGTTTCCTTGTTTATTCAGCCCAGCTGATTCCTGTGGTTTCCAAACCACTTCTACCTCTGTGGTTTCCAAACCACTTCTACTACTGTGGTTCCCATACCACTTCTACCATCTACTGTATCATCGTGACTGTGAGCTGATTCCTATCCGCTGCCTCCGTGCACTACAGTCTTCTAACCACTTCAACTCTACCATGTATCATTGGGACTGTTAGCTGATGCTATCCGCTGCCTCCGTGCACTACAGTCCTTCATCCACATCCACTCACCTGTTCATGATTGTGACTGCCAGCTGATTCCTATCCGCTGCCTCCGTGCACTACAGGCTTCAACCTGCAACTCGTCTGTGTTTCAACATCGTGACTGTTTGGCTGATTCCTATCCGCTGCCTCCGTGCACTACAGTCTTCAACCTGCAACTCGTCTGTGTTTCATCATCGTGACTGCTAGCTGATTCCTATCCGCTGCCTCTGTGCGCTTCAGTCTTCAGTCCTTGTCAACTCTACCGTGTTTCCTTGAGTCTGCTGCCACTATTGCTACCCGCTACTCTCCGTGATCAACTGTTCCAGTTCAACTCTGCTCCGGTGTCCCATCGTTACTGCACCTGCTGGTTGCTATTGGTTACCTCCGTGTTCCCGCAGAGACCCGCTGCTGTTATTTCTCAGCGCTACTCATCCATCTACTGCTGATCCGCTCTCCACGCCTTCCTGTGTTCCCTGCTGGTCTACCTACCTGTGCGCTGCACCTGCTAGACCCCCGCTTCACCCATCCAGGGACTTGTATCCTGCTGGCCTCCTGCCCTTCAGGTATCTCTGCACTCCTGTCTGACTGCCTTCTCCTGAACCACGGTATGCATACTTCCCATTGACTGTGCTGTGTATTGCATACCTTGCTGGACTGTGTTGGTTCTCCTCTGGAGTGTACTATCCGCTGAGTCTATTGCCATCATTGACTGTGTTGGTTCTCCTCTGGAGTGTACTATCTGCTGACTCTACTGCCATCATTGACTGTGTTATCTCATGCCGGATTACTTCAAGAGACTTTCTATATTGGCAGTGTTGTTCAGTCATTTATACATTTATATTGTGCATATTACTGTGGATCAAAGTCAAGGTGCCCGTGTATATATTGTGTTGCAGTCTCTCCCCGTGCACCTCCTCACATATATATTCAGTGGTACAACTTGCTAGTGGCAGACCACTGACTCCTGTTTACAGTTTCACCTGTTCCAGTATCCTCTCACATAGCAGTGGTACAACTTGCTAACGCAGACCACTGACTCCCCGGATACCTCCACTTGTATTCCATTCCTTCACTCTGACAGCGGTACAACTTGCTATCCGCAGACCGCTGACACTCATCACCTCCTCGTTTCTGTTGGACATTCCTCCTCACTATAGCAGTGGTACAACTTGCTACCGCAGACCACTGACTACCTTCACGTGTCCTTTGTCCATACAGTTCCTCGTGTATTATTACCTCCATATGGCCAGTGCTGCTAGTCATAGACTTTCCTGAGCATCTCATCATCTGCTATTTCCTGTTCCGTGATCACCCTGCTACCAGAGTACCATATTACCACCTATACTGCTCTGGTAAGCCTATCACCTGGTGATCCCTGGGTAAAGACTCCTAGTGCCCGTGACAGGGAGTTTTATGCTGAGCACATCTTGAGCAGGCAGAGACAAAAGACTTGACATCCTTACTTATGGTAGGCCACCAATACTTTCGGGAGAATAATTCCCAAGTCTTCCGCACCCCAGCAAGTCCAGAAAACAGGGAAGAATGAGCTCAATGCAATAATTTGGCACGAAGAGGTGGGGTTACCCGGAGGACAACTCTTCTCGGTCAATGGGGACAAAGCCAATATACAGTTGGTATCCAAGATTGGTTTGTCTCTCTCTGAGGCTTTGGTATCAGTAGCATCAAATGAACGAGAGAGGGCATCCGCTTTGACATTTTTAGAGCCTGGGTGGAAAGTAATATTGATATTGAAGCGTGAACAGAAAATGGCCCATCTGGCTTGACGGGGGTTTAGACAATGTGCAGACCGTAGGTACAGTAAATTCTTGTGATCAGTGTATACTGTTACCGGAAACTGAGCACCCTCAAGTAGATGTCTCCATTCAGAAAGGGACAATTTGATCGCCAAGAGTTCCTTATTGCCAATTCCATAATTCTTCTCTGCAAGGAGAAATCGATGAGAAAAGAACCCACAAGGATGATATTTACCACTTGAGTCTTTCTGAAATAGTACCGCTCCGACCCCCACAGAGGATGCGTCCACCTCTACGAAAAAGGGCCATTGACAATCTGGTTGAAGAATTGGAGCTGTACAGAATAAGGTCTTGAGATCTTTGAAGGCTTGAACTGCTTCAGGAGTCCAGATTTTAGGATTGGCGGATTTGCAAGTGAGGGCTGTGATGGGAGCTACCAATGAAGAGTAACCCTTAATAAACTGTCGATAAGAGTTTGAAAATCCTAGAAATCTCTGAGTATCCTTAAGGCCTGATGGCTGTGGCCTATACAGGATGGCTTTAAGCTTGGATGTATCCATTTGAAGGCCAGTTTCAGATATAATATATCCTAGGAAGGGAAGTCTCTTTTGTTCGAACACACATTTTTCAAGTTTGCAATATAACCGATATCTTCGTAGCATACTCAATACTTCTCTTACATGTCTGCGATGAGATAGAAGGTCTGGGGAGAAGATAAGGATGTCATCTAGGTAGATAACTACAAACTGGTAGAGTAAGTCTTGGAAGATCTCATTCATAAAGTTCTGGAAAACAGCAGGAGTGTTACACAGCCCAAAGGGCATTACCAAGTACTCAAAGTGTCCATCTCGCGTATTAAAAGCTGTTTTCCACTCATCCTCCTCTCTTATTCTAATTAGGTTGTATGCCCCTCTTAGGTCCAACTTGGAAAAAATGGAGGCCCCCTTTATTTGGTCTAAGAGTTCAGGGATCAACGGTAGGGGATATCTGTTCTTCACCGTGATAGAATTAATGGCATGGTAATCAATATACAAGGGCGAAGGCTCCCATCCTTCTTCTTTACAAAGAAGAGACCTGCCCCTGCTGGGGATGATGACTTTAATATGAATCCTCTCGAGATTTTCTTGAACGTATACAGATACAGCGTTGGTCTCAGGAACAGATAAGGGAAAAATACGTGCGCGGGCAATGGGTTTACCAGGTTGGAGATTAATAGCACAGTCCCAGCTTCTATGAGACGGAAGTTTAGGGGCCTCCTGTTCACAGAAGACATCTGAAAAACTTCGGTACTGATTTAGCAATAACTGAGGATTGCCCAGTTGAGCATTAATTTTGGAACAAATAGGGGTTATTTTAGTCCAACAACTAATGTGGCAAGCAGAGCTCCAAGAAAGAATCTCACCAGAATGCCAGTCTATCCCAGGAGAGGGAAGACGAAGCCATGGCAGGCCCAGGATCAAGGAGTTAATGGCTGTAGGAATTACTAAAAAAGAGATGGTCTCAACATGTAGCGCCCCCACTCTGAAGATTAAAGCATGGTTCTAAACAGAATATGTCCTCCAGGAATAGTGCCTCCGTCAATGGCGGTGAGGGAGATGGACCTCTCTAGGGACTGGGTAGGAATACCTAGTTGAGAGATGGTATCCGAAGAAATGAAATTGCTTGCTACCCCGGAATCCAGTAGTGCAGAAACAGGGTGAACCTTGGAACCTATCAGTACTGTACAGGGAATACTAAGACAATATTTACTGTGGGAAGAAGAGAGGATGTGAAAAGAGGGACCTAACGAAACCTCCGAGGTAACGTGGTCAAACAAGCCGGGTCTGGTACACTGGAGCAGAATCTGGAAGGTCAGCAGGTTCACAGGAGATCACATGAATCGCTAGTCAGGAACAGGAAGAAGTTGCTCTGAAGCAGCCCAGGCATCAGTGCAGGTTTTTTGTAGTGCAGATTTGAATTCCCCGCCTAGCAGGGTCACATGACAGCGCTGCAGAGACCAGGAAGAAGCGGAGAACGCGGCGCTGGAACGGGGGGCAGATAAGTGTGTAACAATCTTAGCCCCTCCCCCTGCTGTAATTGGCTACAATTGCGACAATCATTTAGGAGGCAGAGCCAAACTGATGCGATTCGTCAAGCCCCGCCCCCGCACGCCCACCTCCCCCGGGATCTCCCTGAAGCCAACGAGGAAAAGTTGGCCAGTATGGAGTAAGCTCTGTAGGATAACATATGCAGGAACTGGCCGCATTACCGGCCATTATAATATTTCAGGTATCCATAGGGGGACATAGGGGGACCTGGCTTCTTCCGGATGGGCTGCGGATGTAGATGAAGGAGGCCATGAAGAAATGAGGGGTGTCAGCAATATCCAATGTTGGGGGCTTCCTGTAACTTGAACAGGAACCAGCAGCATTATCTAATACCTTCCAATAACAGGGTTCCTGTCACAGGGGGAAGCAGGCGCTGCTCCATAAGAGTACAGGGCGCTGTATAAGCAAAGAGTTGAGCGGAGCATCACACTGTCACCATCATGGCTCCTACGTGCAGACAGATTAGCACCAATTCATTTGTATCTCTCTCTGGACTTCCATCTGTCAGGGAATCCTGCGAGGAGACGGACTAAAACAGCAACAACAGACTCAACTCAGACCAGTATAACTGCACAGCTGGGCCCCCGACTTGGGCTCTCATGAGACCCCTGAGTCGCACTTTTTTTAAACATGTAGGTTATGCTATCAACTCACCCTGCGCCCCTCAGGGCATCACATTTACTCTGACACCACGAGGGGCATTACAGAGGAAACTCCCCATTTCCAGGATTCACATAAGCATTTGCACCACTTTTCCCTAAACTGCCTCTATTGTACTCAGTCCCCCCTCTACCTCCCCCTCCAGTAATTCTGCCCTCATTCTCTCTACCCCTCCTGCGTAGTCTTGTCCTCCCTCTACCTCCCCCTCTCCTGAAGTCTCGTTCCCCCTCTTTTACTCCCCTTCTCCAGAAGATCAGTCCCCCTAATTCCCACAGTGGTCCGGTACCCCCTTCCCAGTTGTCCTTACACACTCCATCTGTAATCCTGACCCCTCTATGACCATGACGGTCTACATTAGTCCTATCCTCACTCTCTTTCCTGCAATCCTGTCCACCCTCCATCTTCTCGGTGGCTCAGTGGTTAGCACTACTGCCTTACAGCACTGGGGTCATGAGTTCAATTCCTGACCATGGCCTTATCTGTGAGGAGTTTGTATGTTCTCCCCGTGTTTGTGTGGGTTTCCTCCGGGTGCTCTGGTTTCCTCCCACACTCCAAAAACATACTGGTAGGTTAATTGACTGCTAACAAATTGCCCTTAGTCTCTCTCAGTCTGTGTCTGTGTGTGTGTTAGGGGAATTTAGACTGTAAGCTCCAATGGGGCAGGGACTGATGTGAATTCTCTGTACAGCGCTGCGGAATTGGTGGCGCTATATAAATAGATGATGAGCTCTCCCCGTCCTGTAGTCCTGATGCCCCCTCCATCTTCCCCTCTACAGCACATGGCACAGGCTACCCCCCTCTAATGGTTCTATTCCCCCTATCCTGTTGCTGCCCCCCTCAGTGACTCCTGTGTCACCCCCCCTCTCAGTGTCTCTTATCTTGCCCCCCCTCATGGTGTTACCCCCCCCCCCTCAGTATGTCACCCCCCTCCTAGTATGTTACACACCCCCTCTCAGTGTCTCTTATCTTGCCCCCCCCCAGTGTGTTACCCTCCTCCAAGTATGTTACACACCCCCTCTCAGTGTCTCTTATCTTGCCCCCCCCCCTCAGTGTGTTACCCTCCTCCTAGTATGTTACACACCCCCTCTCAGTGTCTCTTATCTTGCCCCCCCCAGTGTGTTACCCTCCTCCTAGTATGTTACACACCCCCTCTCAGTGTCTCTTATCTTGCCCCCCCCCAGTGTGTTACCCTCCTCCTAGTATGTTACACACCCCCTCTCAGTGTCTCTTATCTTGCCCCCCCCCCAGTGTGTTACCCTCCTCCTAGTATGTTACACACCCCCTCTCAGTGTCTCTTATCTTGCCCCCCCCCCCAGTGTGTTACCCTCCTCCTAGTATGTTACACACCCCCTCTCAGTGTCTCTTATCTTGCCCTCCCCCAGTGTGTTACCCTCCTCCTAGTATGTTACACACCCCCTCTCAGTGTCTCTTATCTTGCACCCCCCCCAGTGTGTTACCCCCCTCCTAGTATGTTACACACCCCCTCTCAGTGTCTCTTATCTTACCCCCCCCCCCAGTGTGTTACCCTCCTCCTAGTATGTTACACACCCCCTCTCAGTGTCTCTTATCTTGCCCCCCCCCAGTGTGTTACCCTCCTCCTAGTATGTTACACACCCCCTCTCAGTGTCTCTTATCTTGCCCCCCCCCCAGTGTGTTACCCTCCTCCTAGTATGTTACACACCCCCTCTCAGTGTCTCTTATCTTGCCCCCCCCCCAGTGTGTTACCCTCCTCCTAGTATGTTACACACCCCCTCTCAGTGTCTCTTATCTTGCACCCCCCCCCCCAGTGTGTTACCCCCCTCCTAGTATGTTACACACCCCCTCTCAGTGTCTCTTATCTTGCCCCCCCCCCCCCAGTGTGTTACCCTCCTCCTAGTATGTTACACACCCCCTCTCAGTGTCTCTTATCTTGCCCCCCCCCAGTGTGTTACCCTCCTCCTAGTATGTTACACACCCCCTCTCAGTGTCTCTTATCTTGCCCCCCCCCAGTGTGTTACCCTCCTCCTAGTATGTTACACACCCCCTCTCAGTGTCTCTTATCTTGCCCCCCCCCAGTGTGTTACCCTCCTCCTAGTATGTTACACACCCCCTCTCAGTGTCTCTTATCTTGCCCCCCCCCAGTGTGTTACCCTCCTCCTAGTATGTTACACACCCCCTCTCAGTGTCTCTTATCTTGCCCCCCCCCCAGTGTGTTACCCTCCTCCTAGTATGTTACACACCCCCTCTCAGTGTCTCTTATCTTGCACCCCCCCCCAGTGTGTTACCCTCCTCCTAGTATGTTACACACCCCCTCTCAGTGTCTCTTATCTTGCACCCCCCCCCCAGTGTGTTACCCTCCTCCTAGTATGTTACACACCCCCTCTCAGTGTCTCTTATCTTGCACCCCCCCCCCCAGTGTGTTACCCCCCTCCTAGTATGTTACACACCCCCTCTCAGTGTCTCTTATCTTGCACCCCCCCCAGTGTGTTACCCCCCTCCTAGTATGTTACACACCCCCTCTCAGTGTCTCTTATCTTACCCCCCCCCCAGTGTGTTACCCTCCTCCTAGTATGTTACACACCCCCTCTCAGTGTCTCTTATCTTGCCCCCCCCCCAGTGTGTTACCCTCCTCCTAGTATGTTACACACCCCCTCTCAGTGTCTCTTATCTTGCCCCCCCCCAGTGTGTTACCCTCCTCCTAGTATGTTACACACCCCCTCTCAGTGTCTCTTATCTTGCCCCCCCCCCAGTGTGTTACCCTCCTCCTAGTATGTTACACACCCCCTCTCAGTGTCTCTTATCTTGCACCCCCCCCCAGTGTGTTACCCCCCTCCTAGTATGTTACACACCCCCTCTCAGTGTCTCTTATCTTGCCCCCCCCCCCAGTGTGTTACCCTCCTCCTAGTATGTTACACACCCCCTCTCAGTGTCTCTTATCTTGCCCCCCCCCCCAGTGTGTTACCCTCCTCCTAGTATGTTACACACCCCCTCTCAGTGTCTCTTATCTTGCCCCCCCCCAGTGTGTTACCCTCCTCCTAGTATGTTACACACCCCCTCTCAGTGTCTCTTATCTTGCCCCCCCCCAGTGTGTTACCCTCCTCCTAGTATGTTACACACCCCCTCTCAGTGTCTCTTATCTTGCCCCCCCCCAGTGTGTTACCCTCCTCCTAGTATGTTACACACCCCCTCTCAGTGTCTCTTATCTTGCCCCCCCCCCAGTGTGTTACCCTCCTCCTAGTATGTTACACACCCCCTCTCAGTGTCTCTTATCTTACCCCCCCCCCAGTGTGTTACCCTCCTCCTAGTATGTTACACACCCCCTCTCAGTGTCTCTTATCTTGCCCCCCCCCAGTGTGTTACCCTCCTCCTAGTATGTTACACACCCCCTCTCAGTGTCTCTTATCTTGCCCCCCCCCCCAGTGTGTTACCCTCCTCCTAGTATGTTACACACCCCCTCTCAGTGTCTCTTATCTTACCCCCCCCCCAGTGTGTTACCCTCCTCCTAGTATGTTACACACCCCCTCTCAGTGTCTCTTATCTTGCACCCCCCCCCAGTGTGTTACCCTCCTCCTAGTATGTTACACACCCCCTCTCAGTGTCTCTTATCTTGCACCCCCCCCCAGTGTGTTACCCTCCTCCTAGTATGTTACACACCCCCTCTCAGTGTCTCTTATCTTGCACCCCCCCCTCAGTATGTCACCCCCCTCCTAGTATGTTACACACCCCCTCTCAGTGTCTCTTATCTTGCACCCCCCCCCCAGTGTGTTACCCTCCTCCTAGTATGTTACACACCCCCTCTCAGTGTCTCTTATCTTGCACCCCCCCCCAGTGTGTTACCCTCCTCCTAGTATGTTACACACCCCCTCTCAGTGTCTCTTATCTTGCACCCCCCCCCAGTGTGTTACCCTCCTCCTAGTATGTTACACACCCCCTCTCAGTGTCTCTTATCTTGCACCCCCCCCTCATGGTGTTGCCCCCTCCCCTCATTGTCTCCTCTTTTACCACATCCCTCATGTGCCGCCCCCCCTGTCATGCTGCCCCCTCCCCTAAGTATGTCGCCCCCCCTCATGTGCCGCCCCGCTCTCAGTGCCTCCAGTGCTGCCCCCCTCAGTATGCCGCCCCCCCCTGTCATGCTGCCCCCTCCCTCATTATGTCGCCCCCCCCTCATGTGCTGCCCCCCTCAGTATGCCGCCCCCCCCTCAGTGCCTCCAGTGCTGCCCCCCTCAGTATGCCGCCCCCCCCCTGTCATGCTGCCCCCTCCCTCATTATGTTGCCCCCCCCCCCCCTCATACTCCCGCCCCCTCCCCGCCCTGTGAGCCGCACATTACGTACTACGTGGCAGCCGGGGAGCAGCAGCTGCTGTCCGGGGAGGAGGGGCCGAGACTGAGCCCGACACCGGCACTGATCATGGGCAGCAACGACATGATGGGAACCGCCGAGGACTTCGCGGACCAGGTGAGATGTGACCGGGGGGGTGAGGTGACCGGGGGGGGTGAGGTGACCGGGGGGGGTGAGGGGGCCGGGCCGGAGCTGGTGCTACATGTACCCCGGTATGTCCTGGCCCTGGTACTACATGTACCCTGGTACTACACATATACTGGCATGTCCTGGGCCCTGGCATTACATGTACACTGGTATGTCCTGTGCCTGGTGCTACATGTACACTGGTACTACACATATACTGGCATGTCCTGGGCCTGGTGCTACATGTACACTGACATGTCCCGGGCCCTGGCATTACATGTACACTGACATGTCCTGGGCCCTGGCATTACATGTACACTGGTATGTCCTGTGCCTGGTGCTACATGTACACTGACATGTCCTGGGCCTGGTGCTACATGTACACTGACATGTCCTGGGCCTGGTACTGCATGTACACTGACATGTCCTGGGCCTGGTACTGCATGTACACTGACATGTCCTGGGCCTGGTACTGCATGTACACTGACATGTCCTGGGCCTGGTGCTACATGTACACTGACATGTCCTGGGCCTGGTACTGCATGTACACTGACATGTCCTGGGCCTGGTGCTACATGTACACTGACATGTCCTGGGCCCTGGCATTACATGTACACTGGTATGTCCTGGGCCTGGTGCTACATGTACACTAACATAGCTGGTGCTACATGTACACTGGTATGTCCTGGGCCCTGGCATTACATGTACACTGGCATGTAGTGGGGTACTGGTACTGCATGTACACTGACATGTGGAATGGCCCCACTACATGCCAGTGTACAAGTATTGGGGTCACACTACATGCCAGTGTACAAGTATTGGGGTCACACTACATGCCAGTGTACAAGTATTGGGGTCACACTACATGCCAGTGTACAAGTATTGGGGTCACACTACATGCCAGTGTACAAGTATTGGGGTCACACTACATGCCAGTGTACAGAATTTGGTCCTTTGCTGTTTGAACTTAAGCCTCTATTCAGCCCTACACCCCTGTAATGCCGTGTTATCCATGTGTACTTATTCTATAATATATGGGCCTGTGGGCACCAAGAGCAGCCAACACTCTAGTCTCCTCTGCTCATAGGAGGCCTTTGCCCCTCATAATTACAGACAGACTGGCACCTATCTTAGTGACTGGGTGAGGGCATCCATTGTGGCATATAGGTGAGAGGAAAGAGGCTGGTACCCTGTAGTGACACTGAGGGAGCACACAGTGGCTGGCACCCGTCTTAGTAACTGGGTGAGGGTACAGAGAGATTGCCACCTATGTGGGTGAGAGCTGTGGGCACACAATCCAGTACATAGTCTACTTGTTGGCAAGTTGTCCCCCAGAAGCCAGACACCTATGGGACAAGTGTCGGATGGCAGCTTATTGGCATACAGTTGGCGTTATTGTACATATTGCCCACATGGGATGCCACTTGTCGCTGTACCCTGGCGCATGCTGGCACTCTTTGTCAGGGGGGCTTTAGTATAAACCCAGTGCTTCAGGTGCTGTACCTGACCGCTGTGGTTAGACTGTGGGCACGTTCATCTGAGTACGTCAGATTGTAAGATCCAGGTACCAGTGTATGTGATGGTACGAGCGGCCTTATCTGCTGGACCAATCACACCCCTGTATAATATAATCCTATACTTTGTTTTTGAGTTATATTGTTCAGAATGTGTTTCATGACTCACAATTTGTGGTTGACACCAAAAAAAATATGTTTTTGTAGTTTACGCGGTTAGTTCTGTCTAATCTCCGACGTTCATGAGGTTCCTCTGCTTGTACACTCTGTGAAACTGATAAACTGCTAGGTAAGGATTTGGGTGGAAATTCACTTGTCTGTACCTGTCTCAGCCTTCATGTCTGTAGTACATACATGTAATGTACGTTTGTTTGGTTTAGTCTGAGAATTGGATGCCAGTAATTGTACGTCTAGGTGTATTCCTGGCTACTGATTATCTGTATGCTGAATATATCCTCTTCCTGTGTGTGGCCGGGTAGAGGGTACTAATGATATTTGGTGCAAGATATTTCCACTGTTGCTTTCTACTGAAGTTAGTATTATTATATTCACTTTTATTATCTGTACTACTTTGTAACGTACATACGGACTATATATATATATATATATATATTATATATTATATATATATATATATATATATATATATATATATATTTATATGTGTTATATATATATATATGTATGTTTTGGTTCTATACGGCTTTAAACAAACAGTTATGGGATGTCTCCAGTTTTTTAATTAGATCTCCAATAATTTAGTATGACACCACCATTTAGTAAATAAAGCATCCAATGATATAGGGTATGAGTATCTTCGACTAGACGAGGCAGACAGGGGATCAGATCTATTCAAAGTGATGTTTAAATTCAAAATCTTCTGCCTGACACCAATATGACATCATAGCACTGTGATATATAAGGATTCATTTTATTATTATTTTTTTTAATTACGAAAACATGTTCAGGAATATAACACAGGTCTTGGAGGTTTATTTCAGCTAAAATAGGTTTTGCACACAGGTCCAAAATCTCTGCACTGGGCAGGTGCTCCCAAAAATACTCCTTGATCATCTACCTATAACTCCAACTTCCAGCAGACCCCGGGGGGCTGCGGTTGACAAACAGATATTGAACCACGGGATCCTCTGTACGTGTTTTTCTTTCGCCTCCACCTCTGCGCAGTCGGCTGTCGCACAGCATACCAGAGGATGAGCAGAATAAATGCTTATAAAAGATAATGTATAGACAAATAATTGATTAAATCACTTCAAAAGCATCCAAAGCACCGGTAGAGACTTGAGAAGCCTTTTGCTGTCAGTGTCAGTTCTTCATTCATTTGTATCTCTGACATCTCAGACTTTTCCCTGCTCACATAATATAACAGATATAACCAACCCCAGTGCAGATTCCTGAAGGTCTGAGGCTGCCGTGTAAGGGTTAATGTGGTTATCACTGAATATTTATCCTTTATCTCCTCTGACGCTTAGCAGATGTTCTGCTTGGCGGTTTCTGGGAAACGAGACTGACTCACTATCTCTTATTGTCTATAATGATCTCTAGCACTTGCTGTTTGTGTTTGAGACGCCTCAGTAAGAAAGAGTGACCCGTGGAGCTGACAATTAGTTCTGTTCTCTGGGACCTGTTGGTACAACTGCTGAATACTGGAGAACGGAAGGTGGTCACCTACCTACTGCTCACATCAGACCTATAGGAGCTGGAGGTGTGTGAGTGTAAGCCGCACGTGATTGGATACCGCTGGTCTCCAATCAAGTTCCACTTTCACTTCCATTTCCTGTATTTAGATATTTGATTCCCTGTCTGTGGTCGCAGTTCTCCAAAATCAGGATCTTGGTTCCTCCAGCATGCAGTGTGCATTCTCCACTTTCATTACACAGACCTCCATCTAAATGACCCCTTAAAGTACTCCCATGTGCACATAGAAAGTACAGTTCCATTGCTTCCTTTCCCCAATAATCCCTTTATTTTCTCTCAGTAGCAAATATAAATTTTGAAGTTATCGTCCCTTTTAATTATTCCGTCTCCGTACGTATAAAACACAGACCGTCCAGAGCACTTCAGTAAAGCTCCGTGGTTCAGTGTCCTCTCTGCGGCGCTGTGGAAGGAATCCGAGAGCCCCTGATAACTTGTAAAGTTGGTTAGTCCTGGAAATGTGTTACTAAGGGGCATTTCCCTCTCATTTATATAAAGTAATGTCCTAAAAGAAGTGGATGTTGTGTTAAATTATATAATTATATCGCCCCCATTTCAGTCTCTTACTTTTCGCTAGAAGACGGACAGATATTTCCGTGGACAGCAGAGCACAGATCCATTATATCGTCCGCGGCGGCTCGTATGTATTTACTGTAACGTATGATGGAACATAAAGGATTAGAAGAGATCTGAGTGAAATTGTTCTTATAAGAAAACAATTTTCCGTAAGACTGAGTGTGAATATTCATATCAGCCGGACGTTGGGCGCTGCCTGTGGTTACTGAACCTAATTAGTCTACAGTAAGTAGAAGACATATGGTCCAGACGTTTCCGTCGTGTAGGAGAGTCCCTGTTTTATTTTCTTATTTTGCTGGGTCTGTTGTGCTCCCTCTCCGTCTATAGATGTACAGCAGCCGGTCCAGGGCGAACGTTTCCACAACTCCCAGAGACGGGTGTTATACCTGTCAGGTAGTAAAACTAATAAGTAGACAATAGTGATATTACTAAGACACAAAAGTCTGTGTGAGCCATCCGCTTAATGCTGGTGAACCCCGCACTATGACGACACGACCAGTGTGCAGGGGACGCATCCATCGCAGATGATAACATTACAGATCTTGCCCAAAACCGTCATCCATTACTCCGCCTCCCATAACAAATAATGGACTTGATGCCTCTCTACTCACAGCGCAGTTTCCGCCGTGTTACTAAATAAATCTAATTGGCTTATGGTTCCCTAAATCTTCCCTTTCCCTTCTCTTCCAGGCACAAGCGGTGAGTGTTAGACGCAGGCTCCAGAGGGCTAAGTATCCAGCCTGCTGCATGCTGAGTGTGCGTTCTCCCAGACTGATGAAAATAGCTCCAGCCATGACCCCTGGCTGGGCCTTGGAGATAGAATAACTGGGCAGAAGTGATGATATGGCCTGCAGTTTGCTCTGTGTCCACAAGGGGCACAGTGCACTGAGCTCAGTCACTTCAGTTGGAGCAATAGTAAATGACTGAAGTGTGAATTAGCCTTTAATATTTCCTGCTGGAACAGTCAATGTAACCAATGAAAACTTAGTGAATGAACCGATAGTTTCCTTGAATGCAGAATAAGTACTAACCTTGTGTGACACTTAAGTGGGACAAAGACTATCAGATTTTGATGTTTTGTAGTGTAAGCTGCTTTGTCTTCTTTTGAATGATGAACAATAATGCATTGCTCAAATAATTAATAATTTGAAAAGTTCCTGACTGCACGCTGCCATATTTTTGTGAGTCACACCAAGTGACTGACCAGATCTATAAATAAATTGCTCCTTTAAAAGGACACTATCCTCAATTTGGAAATCGTATCTGTCTTATGGTTTTATCTTTAGATAGAGAGATTTGCAGGAAACAGGCTGGCAGGAATATTATAAATATATTTCATTATAGCGCCAGATAAAACAGTCAAGGTTATTGTGCCTTTAGCAACAATGTGATACAACGGATTCTCCCAGTAGTCCCCGGCTTGCTAGATACAGTCCATGTAATCAGGCCGTTGTTGCAGAAGATGCCAGCGGTGAGGGACAGCTAGAAAAGTTATTTATTCTCACATCATCTGAGACCACGCCCCTCTATAGTAAGCCACACCCCTTCTGACATCTGAAAATCGGGACTGTTTGCAGATATGACAGTTTGCCATGCACCCTACACACGTCTAACCGCACATCCGTCTGTTCCACCCGGTCACAGAACTGGCCGCACAGATCAGGGGGCTGTTTTTTTGTGTGATTTCCTTTCTTCTATAAGACGGCTGTGTGAACTGACGCTCTACGCATGTGGGGGTCCCTCAGTCTAACTGTATTATGTCTAATGGTTCTATGAACATTTACATAGTTAATTCAGTACGTTCAACAAGCAATATACAGTCTTTGTTTCTTGCATGTTATTGTCAAATGATTGTAAAATTGCAAAATAATTTGCACCTTAACTATTGTCTTTCTGAATTTGTGTTTTATTATTTTATCAGTCGTATGTGATACAATCTTTCTGCATCACGTCATTTTGTTACAAAACCTATAACAATACGCTGCAAAACAAACTGTGTCTAACTGCTTGGGCTTTTATCACCATTTCGTTATTTGAAGTCAGGCTTATGGCTCGCTGCCTGCTGTGGAACAACAAGTCCCAGCAAACTCTGTTTATTTCCCGTGTTCTATAACCTGGTCACCGCTGCAGCTCTTTAAGAGTAAAGCGTCTCTCAGACTTAGTATCAGGATTGGTCCGTGTGAAGATCTGATGGCCGTTCTCTGAGCCATAAAAGAAGGGCTCTGGGCAAAGATATTTTAATTTTTTTTTTTTTTACTGTGGGGAAGTGGATTATTCTTCTCCCCCAACGCCCCAGAGGTCCGAGTACTTTTGCCCTTTTGGGGTTATACTAGTGAACCTCATCCGCCTGTATCATGTAAGGGGCAGCGCTTATCAGAGATGGGTTATAGGTTCTGGCCAATGAATGCATGGTTTGGACGGATAGGGGGTGGGGCTTATGTTGTCCCAAGTGTGCACTTATAAATGTTGGGACTCAGGACCTGAGGCTCCTCCCCTTACTCTGCGTCTCTCTCTCTCTCTGCAGTTCCTGCGGGTCACCAAGCAGTATCTCCCCCACATCGCACGTCTCTGCCTCATCAGCACATTCCTGGAAGACGGCATCCGCATGTGGTTCCAGTGGAGCGAGCAGAGAGATTACATCGAGGCCACGTGGAACTGCGGCTACGTGCTGGCCACCGTCTTCGTCCTCATTAACTTGTTAGGACAACTGGGTGAGTCTGTGCCGAAGTTTCTCTTTTGTTTCTGATGGTCACCGCCTACGTGTCTGCCAGTCACAGCCTTATAGGTCTTCAACAAAATGGCGGCTGAAGCGCACACGTGGGCTACTAGTGGCGGAGGCCTTCTGTGGTCTGTCCAGATAATCCTGAGACTGTAGCTTAGTAGGAGCTGGGTCCTCATGGATATTGGCCAGGATCTCACCCTGGCTCCTAGGAGGCAGCAGCCATATAAATAATAATCCATCCAAACAAAACCCGATGGGCTTTGTCATTAATAAATCCACTGCATAGTAATTGTACCCCTAGTGTCCTCCTCATCGGAGGTTCCCTGGTAGGAGTGACAGTGACTGTGTGTAATATGACCCAGGGTCCCTCTCCCACAGTCCCACGGTTATACTCCCCTCCCCAAATAAAATCAGTGTCACACCCCCCTACCCCCTGCACCCCCAATAAAAAAAAGACTTAAAGAATAAAAAAAATTAGATGGAATAAAATAAGAAAATAAAGACACGTAGACATACGTGTAAATATGCCCTCACACATTGTAGACATACTTGGTGTCTGTAACATTTACAAGTTGCAGAATACAGAATAACGTTTAGTTACCAACTTTTATAGGTAAAATTGTTTTGGTTTAACTTTTAAGATTCATAATAATCCCTTGTGGCTTTTATGGTTGTATTTTGGTCTGACTCCTGTATATAATGTGGTATAATGGGAAGAGATGCTTAACGGATGTGACGTGTACCCCACTTCCACTTTGTCTTCCATTCACTGATAGAATATGACATTAATCCCGTCTCCTGTAGTCCTGATCACCGTGTATATTATGTCTGTGTTCCAGGAGGCTGCATTCTGGTCCTCAGCCGGAACTTCGTACAATACGCCTGTTTCGGTTTGTTCGGGATCATCGCAATGCAGGTGAGAGACTTGGTTACGTTATGAAATCGGGAGATTGGAAGGTTTAATATTCAGGGCTGCTTTGAAATTCCCAAAGGGCCAGAATCTGACAATATAATATAACATTAATATCTGTGAATATCTGTTACTCATTAACAGCCTCAAGTCAGACTTGTGTATCAGTAGTGTCTGTATATTTAGACCTTTTGCACCTTATTTGTGACTTGTCCTAAATCCGGTCAGTGTTTGAGATAAACGCTGTTCTCCAGTCTGTCTTCTGGACCATTGAACAGTGCATGTTTTCTGGATTTCCTTACCACGGAATAAGTATAACAATATGTTTCTTGGCCTAATACTGATTCTTGCACTTGATTTAGTGCAATGATTATATTTCTATTTCAAAGTGTATAATTTGTCTGGTTTTTTTGTTTTGCTTTTCTGTGTATCAGACGATTGCCTACAGCATCCTGTGGGACCTGAAGTTTTTAATGAGGTACGTTCATTACATACAAAAACAGTCCTAGAAATGTTGCATTTTTGTTAAAGCATCAATCCCATGTTATTCTTTAAATAGCAAATAAAAACCTTTTTAAGCAAGAATCTGATGGTCCTTTTTCCTACAAATCATTATCTCCTTTTCAAAATCTCTCTGGAAGGCAAACAAGTATGGCTGCCAGTCACACACACAGGCTCACAGCTCTCACTATGTCTTTGTTCCTGGAGCCACCTCTCACGTGGAAGTTCAGAGACCAATCACAGTGGAGTTGGGGGGGGGGGGGGGAGGTTCGATAAATCTATTTAAAGGTGTCTTTTGTCTGTAAACTCTGTGTCATTTTATACAATATCTGATTTTCAGAAAGTTTGTTATTTGGCCATTACTTAAATGCTCAGTCATATTTATGTGTTTGGTGTTTTCAATCGATTGTCCCCGAAAATTCCCTGCGTTTTCCATGCATGAAGATAGGTTGCGTTCTTTTGAAACCGTCTGGGTTCCAAACGCTGGATTGAGAACTAGCAGCACAATTGCTTTGTCGTGAATCTGTGGGGTCTGTTTTTGTTGCAATGTTCATTATATTTTCCTGGGTTCAACATGTAGGAAGGAGATTGTGTCCTTGGGGAGATAGATCCTGATCTCCTGCGGTTTTAGTGATAGGAGAAGGGAGTTAATGCAGATTTGGATAAAGAATGGTTTTCGGCAGAATCCTTTGCAGTAGGTTTCAGTATTTGCCCAACACTGTAACAGGGATTTGGTGCATCTCTGTACGTTACTGGTGGGATCTGACTTTGTATCTTGTCTGCAGAAACCTGGCTCTGGGTGGAGGACTCTTATTACTGTTGGCTGAGTCTCGGTCGGAAGGGAAAAGCATGTTTGCCGGAGTGCCCACCATGGGGGAGAGCTCCCCGAAACAGTACATGCAGCTGGGGGGCCGGGTGCTGCTGGTCCTTATGTTCATGACCCTGCTCCACTTCGATGCCAGCTTCTTCTCTGTAAGTACTCCCTACCTGTGTCATACGTGGTACCACTGTTTAATAAACTAAAGCCCCCAAAAAGCTGGGGTGCGAGGATCACTAAGACTTGTAAGCAGATGCAGTGGTTGTGTATTTGTAGTGGAGAGATTTTCGGTTCCCCTAAGCCCCCCGTTTTCAGTCCTAATGGTTATTTTTTTCGGTCCATTACAAGTTCTACACCGTAGAAGCCGCTGCTCCATGTCTTACACTGATGAGAGCTAATAAGTATGATGCAGCCGTCTGCACGGTAACTATATGGGTTACATAATGGGCTGTGTTTCTGCTGTGGAGACGTCGTTCTGGATCTATAGGGGATATAAAGCTCCATTTACATCTCTGTCTATAATGTGTTCTCTACAGAGAGCTTTTATTCACATAGTGCGGGATATGAAAACAATTAAAAATAATGTTCTCCTTTTTTCTGATTTGCTGTTATTTCAAAATGTTTTGCAAAAAATTGTTATAAAAACTATTGAGATAAAAATAAATAAAACACATAATATAAATGCAGCATTCTGCTTTGTATACACACGTTCTTACATTAATGCTGCACTGCAACCTCCTGTAAAATTATACTAACGTGCTCCATCATGTGGCTGCTGGTTCTCAAATACAGAACCGGAATATCGGTGCCATTTGCCACTTTAAGATTGTGTGTGTGTGTACGTGTACGTGTGTACGACCAATCACAAGCTGCTGTCTTTTGCACGTGGCCTGTAATTGGTTTTCTCCTTCTCCCAGACCAAGCTGAAGGGAGTAGCGGAGATGCATAAAGATATTTTCAGTAGGTGGTTGTAGAGCGTTAGTACTTCGGACAAGGGACTCCGCACTTAACGGCCTCTCTCTCATCCCTCAGATTCTACAGAACATTGTTGGCACGGCCCTCATCGTCCTGGTGGCCATTGGCTTCAAGACGAAGTTGGCGGCTCTGACTCTGGTGGTTTGGCTGTTCGCCATCAACGTCTACTTCAACGCTTTCTGGAGCATCCCAGCCTACAAGCCGATGCACGACTTCCTAAAATACGACTTCTTTCAGACCATGTCTGTCATCGGCGGACTTCTGCTGGTCGTGGCTCTTGGCCCTGGCGGGGTCTCCATGGACGAAAAGAAAAAGGAGTGGTAGTTCGGACCGTCGCCTGGAGTCTTGTAGAAATCCCTGGATGTAAGCAGAGTCCTGCTCCGTCATCTCTTCTCCCCCATCCCACCTCATTGTCACCTTCACCAACATCTTGTACCGCAGTGCCGGAGTCCGGTGGCCCGCCGGTACCTCAGCAGTGCGCTGTAATAGGATCCGTCGCAGTAGCCCACGGGTCACACCAGCCTGTCGGATGTCTCCTTGTGGGTCAATTGAGTTGCTTGGTACAGACAACGTCAGAAGATGCTCTGTCCCCGTGTAACATGCAGTATGTTGATTTCCAGGAGCCGTTTGTCTCTTTGCTTTCCTTCCTTTTATTTTACATGTGAGTCTTGTAGAGCCAGAAGCCGGTAACTTGCTCTGGTGATTGGCTTCTGTTTCTGAAGCCGCTATGTAGAGATTTTGCAGAATCTTGGACGATGAGGACAGATATATAACCGTGTGTTACACCTAGTTCAGAGCACAAGTCTCTGGTTAGTTATTTAACTCTGTATCGGCCAGAACTCAGCATTGTGTCTTCTTGTTTCCTACTATTGTGAACTCTTTGACCCATCTCTGGCTAATCTGTGCTGTGAAGTCACGTGTAATTAAACTTAAAGCCGCACCTCATCTCTAAAGAAGCTCCTCTTTCTCTGGAGGTGGCCAAAATGTTCTTTGTGTTGTTTTATTCCCCCCTACGAGACATGTCCATCGACTAAGTCATCGTTACATCCGCTTCCAAAAACCCAATTGTTTTTGGATACAAGTGTCTAGAAGTAACTGACTTCATGGCCTTCCTCATATTGTTACTTTACAGGGGCAGATCGGAAAGTCTTTAACCCTTCCGGTTTATTTTATACTGTATCGTTCATGAATACGCCGCGTATATTTTCCCTGCCCCTGTGGAGGGGACACCTCTCTCGTACACCTTGATCACTGAGCCAGTTTCTGAATTTTTAAACTTGTCCTTGTTAGATATTTAATGTGTTTTAAGTTGGGATATATTACAGTACAGATGTGTTATTGTTCTCTAACCTGTACGTCTAGGGTAATGTTCTTTAGCGCAATTTTATAGTCTCGTAACTTCCAGCTATTTACATAGTGGTACATTTCAAACTGAATGGGGGGAGGGGGGAGTGGGCAAAACCGTGCTTTACATTAACCCTTCAACGGCCTCTCTCACGGTTAGAAATGCCTTCAGTTTTATCATGAATGTTAGGGCTGGGCACAGCCTAAAAAAATAAAATCTAGTCTAGTGCCTACGCTAGTAAGGGAATTGATAAGCGCTGCTCTGGATCCTTCAGGCTCCAGCGCCCGGTGAGGTTCAGACGCACCCTGACTGCTGCGTCGTCAAGCTGCGCTATAGGGTCGTGGAAATAGACACAACAGAGGAACAGAAATCCCACCAGAAGAGAATGTACCAAAGAGTATTTTATAGAGGTTATTGTCCGTTCGCTCCCATGTCTGCTGTCCAGTATCGATTAATAAACTCTCAGCAGCTCCGGGTCTGTGTAAACGGCCATTAAATGTCTACTTACCGCCTAAATTCTGCATATTTTTCCCCAACACCCCCTAATGTCCCTTCTTTATAGAGTGTTCCTTATTTCCTTCTTATGTAGAAATAAAAGTAATTTATCATTTCAATGTATTTCATTAGAATAAAAGACAATTTGATAGAATATCTGGATGTATATCATTGGTACAGCATTACCAGGAGCAGTTTAAACACATATTAGGCAAATAATTATTTTACTAGTTATTTTATTTTGAACTTTAATGCTGTTTAACTGTACTTGAATTTAGTACAGATCCATATATGCTTAAAGGGGATGTCTGCCGTCCCTTCTAATAGTCCCTCCTCTGTTTAGTTGAAATGTTGTAATTGTTAGAAAAACTCCTCTCTGCCGCATCTACTGACTCTGCCGTGTTGTCTGACAACCATCTCCCTGCTGGTTGTCAGAGTCCACGCCCCCTTGCTAATGATGCAGGGTCTGCTCGTGCCGATGCAGTTGGTAAGAAAGGAAAACTGGAGCCGTGGATGCCGGGAATGTTATTTTCTAATGAATGAACCTTATAACTTTCTCTACTTATTGATGGTGAAGAGGTTGTCCTAAATAAGGGACTGGTCGCCCCCTTTAGGAGGTGATTGGGCACCGAGGGGGGAGGGGAATGAATAGGTCAAGAAATACTAGAATTTTTTTATTGATCCCAAACTTTGCTGGTGTATCGCATTGTCTTAAACGTGCCACAAATGTGTCCTGAAATAAAATGGTTTACAATCAATGGTTTTATTACAGCCGGGCCTGGTGTGCAGGCTGACTCCCACCTGTGCTGTTGTCTTATTCACAGATGTTTGTTTTTTGGTAATCATTTTCAAATACCCTTTTTTTTTTTTTTCCTTTCTTTTAAGCATTTTAGTGATGACCTCGTCTCTAATAAGTTCAAAATGATCCTGGTCCTTTAAGTATGGGAATGGAACGTGATTACAATGAAGGAAAGTCCTTTGCCTGCGGCCACGAGGGGCCAGAGTCTATATAACGGAGACACTGAGTGACTCGGGGTAGAGTTCAGGGAGCAATGACCTCAGAGCTTGGCGGCCCCTAATTCATAGAGCCACAAGAAGGGGAAGGAGTCTCCATAATGATGAAGAAGAGCATGAGAGAAAATGAGGGGACCCCAGTAAAAGGAGGGAGGGGGGGGGTCAATTACTAGTGGCAACACTGAGGATCTACCATAGAGTCACTATGTTTACAGAGGGGAGAGCGTGCGACGAGACCCCACGCGGAGCGGAGAGCGTGCGACGAGACCCCACGCGGAGCGGAGAGCGTGCGACGAGACCCCACGCGGAGCGGAGAGCGTGCGACGAGACCCCCACGCGGAGCGGAGAGCGTGCGACGAGACCCCACGCGGAGCGGAGAGCGTGCGACGAGACCCCCACGCGGAGCGGAGAGCGTGCGACGAGACCCCACGCGGAGCGGAGAGCGTGCGACGAGACCCCACGCGGAGCGGAGAGCGTGCGACGAGACCCCACGCGGAGCGGAGAGCGTGCGACGAGACCCCACGCGGAGCGGAGAGCGTGCGACGAGACCCCACGCGGAGCGGAGAGCGTGCGACGAGACCCCACGCGGAGCGGAGAGCGCGCGACGAGACCCCACGCGGAGCGGAGAGCGCGCGACGAGACCCCACGCGGAGCGCGGAGCGCGCGACGAGACCCCACGCGGAGCGCGGAGCGCGCGACGAGACCCCACGCGGAGCGCGGAGCGCGCGACGAGACCCCACGCGGAGCGCGGAGCGCGCGACGAGACCCCCACGCGGAGCGCGGAGCGTGCGACGAGACCCCCACGCGGAGCGGAGAGCGTGCGACGAGACCCCACGCGGAGCGGAGAGCGTGCGACGAGACCCCAGCCGCAGGGGGGGGGGGGGGGAATGTGCGATGAGACCCCACGCAGAGGGTTACTGCAATGCAGTGCAGCAGTAATTAATGTGACCCAAAGGGGCATCGAGGGCACAGCGTGTGTTCTAGCCCAAGGGATAAGCGCCCGCAGAGGGGGGAGTGTAGAAATGCTGAAGTGAGAATAGGAGATGTACATATTTATTTTACTCTTTACACCTCAAGTATCGTGCTTGTGTTACGTGTAAACACAGTTTACTATAGAGATGGTCTGACGTCCAAATCACTGACTGTACTCCCAGCACTGGAGAATATCAAAGCAGGACATTCGTCATCATGGGGTCGTGGGCAAACATCCTCCTCTGTACATAAAATACCCTTTTACGGCTGTGCGCACCAGTAGCAGAAGTGTCCGGCACCGGTCAGCGCTGTGGAAGTGACTCTGGTCCAAGTGGGACAAAGCCACAAACAGGGACTGTCCCGTTTAAATGGGGTCAGTTGGGAAGGTGAACATTGAGACCTCTGTTTGCCCCTCACCCTCCCTTACCCCACCTTGGGGGACCCTGTAAGAATATGACCTACACCAGCTGATTAACAATAAGGACATCACCAGTCTCTTCCACGCGTTACACAAGGACACCGTTTGGACAACATTTAGTTTATTTTAATCTTAAATTACTTGCAGGAAGACACCTCTTATGTTACCATATATGAAGAACATATGAGAGATAGCACAGACCTTGCTATATGTAGGGGCCGTGATCTATTAATACATGAAGCTGGAGTAAGCATTAGTGCCCCCAAGTGGTGAAAAAGGGCGATGACATTTCTAGTATGTTTGGGAATATTAGACTGGCAGCTGATAGATGTGGTTTTGCACCTATTAATCGGTGATAAAACATAACCTCAAAAAATCCCATCTGTTACCCCATTAAGTAACATTGTAGCTGTTATCGGACTGATGAGCTCATGATAATTGGTTTTTAAACTAGACCCCAGCTGAGCCCTGATCAGTTAACACAGAAGTGAGATACATTGTTATACAAAATCTAGGAATGTACAATTTAATAGAGGAGTAAACTGAGGCACCAATGGGAGAGTTTTTAATTGTTTTATTTTAGTAAACATGGAACACAACACAATTTCCACATTTTCATGTTACGTTTTTATATTTCATTAATGAACTTTAATAAACAGTTCAGAACATAACAAAAAAAAAAAGGTTTGAAATGAATTTAATAAAGCTATGATTATAATACAATTTGATCTGAAATAAATATTGCCCCAATCAGAATCTTACCACATGGTGAGAAGAAAAATAAAGAGAAATATCTAAAAATGATTGATTCCCGTATAAACCAATGGGTTTAGGTGGTTGGATATAAAATATACCCATCTTACTAGGCAACTACAGCCCTGGGGGTATATTTACTAAACTGCGGGTTTGAAAATGTGAAGATGTTGCCTATAGCAACCAATCAGATTCTAGTTACCATTTATTTAGTACATTCTACAAAAAGACAGAATATGATTGGTTGCTATAGGCAACATCTCCACATTTTCAAACCCGCAGTTTAGTAAATCTACCCCCTGATCTTTAGTGCAGATCTTTTCTTTCTGTATAGACAGATCAAGCTTCTAATCATTACAAACACTCCGATTGGTCAGACTGAGGAGTATTTACTAGCAACGTATAAATTTGCAGCATCACCAATCAGAATTTAGCTTTGATAACTTGGTGGGAGCATATGTCCGAGTGGATGCAATTCCTTTATATGCATGACAACTGTCACCAGCTGGGGGTGTAACAAATTATATTGTGATATCAACCAAATGAAGAACAAAAAAGTGAAAAATAAAAGTAAAATGACTCGACATAGATTACATTAATGTCTAACCTCTATAACAGTGTTGGCTAACCTGTGACACTCCAGGTGTTGTGAAACTACCCTTCCAGCAATAAGCTGCTATATATTGGCAAAGCATGCTGGGACTTGTAGTTTTACAACACCTGGAGTGTCACAGGTTAGCCAACACTGCTCTATAATATAGGTAAATGTACAACAACACTAACATAGAGATCACCTAGAGATAAACATAGGCACAAAGACTGTACATGACCTCTCGCGCTCACACAGCACTATCGTACTCCTGATTACAATATAAACACTTCTCAATCTTCTAGTAAAGATGGACCAGAACTGTTTCAAATTAGATTATAATTGTTCCCATTTACCTAAATGGTACATTGTGCTTCACATTGTTGTACAAATTCTAAGGCAAAATAATTCTGGTTTCAAGAGCTTACAATCTACAGTTCATTATGGATACTGAATATATCTAGCCAGGAAGTGGAACAGTGATTTTGTTGTGATAATTTTGATACATATAAGTAACAGATAAAACAATATTGGACATATTCATTGAAATAATATGATCATAAAGTTTACATACAAAAACCGTGCTAGATTCAACTACACCTCTCCCAACTGTCCCGATTTGTGGGACTGTCCCGCAGATCAGGAATTTTGACCCGATTCCAAAGCCACTGATGGGTGCCCCTTTCTGTGGAAAAAGGGGCTGGGAGCGGCCTCTATGTAAAGTGGCCCCGCTCCGTTATTGTACGCATAATGGCATGATTTGGGACCCCAACAATTTGGGAGGTATCCAAATGGATAATTTTCCTTGTGACGCTGTTTAAAGGCCTTGTATAATTACATTCCGCTGTCTGCAGACAGCAGTCTGTGCGGTTCATCCCTAAGAATTATTAATAATGGAACTACGTGAAAGCTTTGCATTATAAATGCACGGTATCTGGTATCAAGATGTATGTATCTCACCAAGACCGAGAGTAATATTTCAATACAATTCTGTTCTGGATTTTCGTAGCAGCCATTCTAAATACCTGAAATCACACATTTAATATTGTGACAAAAATTGATGGATAAACATTGTCAGTTCCTGATTAGATGTTTTATATGAATATCTTTAATAAGATTATTTAATCTCAGATGATTTTTGGATTTTACAAACTCACACAGTTTTTACAAGTGATAAGTTCCAGTGACCCAAGTGTGCCGCCCTGTACATACAAGGCCTCGTCTGTTAGTGTTAGAAGCCCCTTCAGTGTACTCTGCACTCAGTCTTCCTGTAGAACGCTTATATTGTACTGAGCATTAATGGTTGTGAGCGCTGCAGACAATGGCGCAATTCAGGGAAATGAAGGCAAACGCTTGTCGTACAGTGTGTGGACAAGTCCAACCAAACACATTTAATACATTGTTCCAATTCTCCTGAAATAGGGGGAGAGGGGGAGGTTTCCCCCAATCCCAGGAGAGCAGGGGGTTCTCCCCCCAAGGCAGTTACACCTGCACAGTGGGCGTAGACGGGCCATGATGACGTAAATCGCGCCACAAGCCCAGCCTGCCTCGGTGAACACTGAGTGGGCAGTGGGTTAGTGATGAAATTATCCTCTTTAAGTGCCCTCCCCGCTGACTTCATGATGCCAACGGCGTCATTGAGCTCCGCCCACCTCTTTCCTCTTTCGCTCCCTCCTGCGTCCGTTCGCAGCCGGTATGAGACGTAGGCAGGTATTAGGATGTGATTATAATACCTGTACGTTAGTCAGCATTGATAGAACGTGTTTATAGTACCTGGGAGGGATCCTGACAGCACTTTATTAAAGTGATAGAATGTTTCTTATTCCTTTTCTTAGGTAGATTGGTGTCAATTTTTTTTTTAGAAATTTGCCCTCTATTGTAGAAAACCATATCTGCTACAGTGGAATTATAACTCCCAGCATTCCCTGCCATCGCATGCTGGGACTTGTAGTTCCAGAGCAGTTATAGAGAAACACATAGCACCAAAAATGATTTCTTTTTAGACAAAAAAATGTTTTGTTGTATTTACTGAAAATCAACAGTTAAATGTGGTCTCTACACATTATATACAGTATATCCCCTACACATTATATACAGTATATCCCCTACACATTATATACAGTATATCCCCTACACATTATATACAGTATATCCTCTACACATTATATACCCTACACATTATATCCAGTATATCCTCTACACATTATATCCCCTACACATTATATCCAGTATATCCTCTACACATTATATCCCCTACACATTATATACAGTATATCCTCTACACATTATATACAGTATATCCCCTACACATTATATACAGTATATCCCCTACACATTATATACAGTATATCCTCTACACATTATATACCCTACACATTATATCCAGTATATCCTCTACACATTATATCCCCTACACATTATATACAGTATATCCTCTACACATTATATACAGTATATCCCCTACACATTATATACAGTATATCCCCTACACATTATATACAGTATATCCTCTACACATTATATACCCTACACATTATATCCAGTATATCCTCTACACATTATATCCCCTACACATTATATACAGTATATCCTCTACACATTATATACAGTATATCCCCTACACATTATATACAGTATATCCCCTACACATTATATACCCTACACATTATATCCAGTATATCCTCTACACATTATATACAGTATATCCTCTACACATTATATACAGTATATCCCCTACACATTATATACAGTATATCCCCTACACATTATATACAGTATATCCCCTACACATTATATACAGTATATCCTCTACACATTATATACCCTACACATTATATCCAGTATATCCTCTACACATTATATCCCCTACACATTATATCCAGTATATCCTCTACACATTATATCCCCTACACATTATATACAGTATATCCTCTACACATTATATACAGTATATCCCCTACACATAATGTGTAGAGGATATACTGTATATAATGTGTAGGGGATATAATGTGTAGAGGATATACTGGATATAATGTGTAGGGTATATAATGTGTAGAGGATATACTGTATATAATGTGTAGGGGATATACTGTATATAATGTGTAGGGGATATACTGTATATAATGTGTAGAGGATATACTGTATATAATGTGTAGGGTATATAATGTGTAGGGGATATACTGTATATAATGTGTAGGGGAAATACTGTATATAATGTGTAGGGGAAATACTGTATATAATGTGTAGGGATATACTGTATATAATGTGTAGAGGATATACTGTATATAATGTGTAGGGGAAATACTGTATATAATGTGTAGGGATATACTGTATATAATGTGTATACAGTATTTCCCCTACACATTATATACAGTATATCCTCTACACATTATATACAGTATATCCCTACACATTATATACAGTATTTCCCCTACACATTATATACAGTATTTCCCCTACACATTATATACAGTATATCCCCTACACATTATATACCCTACACATTATATACAGTATATCCTCTACACATTATATCCCCTACACATTATATACAGTATATCCTCTACACATTAAATACAGTATATCCTCTACACATTATATACAGTATATCCCCCACACATTATATACAGTATATCCCCTACACATTATATCCCCTACATATTATATACAGTATATCCTCTACACATTATATCCCCTACACATTATATACAGTATATCCTCGACACATTAAATACAGTATATCCTCTACACATTATATACAGTATATCCTCTACACATTATATACAGTATATCCCCTACACATTATATACAGTATATCCCCGACACATTATATACAGGGTGAGTCAAAAGTCGCAGTACACCCTTTTATTTCAAAAACTCTACAGGAATTGGGCCGATTGGCCGATTTCAAGATGGCGCCCATGTTTGGTATATACCGTAAAAGATAGACCACGTCACCCATACCTTACTGGAGTATTCAGGTTTCCCAATTCCGATATACATTTTTGAAATAAAAGGGTGTACTGCGACTTTTGACTCACCCTGTACAATATATATCCTCTACACATTATATACAGTATATACCTCACACATTATATACAGTATATCCCCTACACATTATATACAGTATATTCCTGACACATTATATACCCTCTACACATTATATACAGTATATCCCCTACATATTATATACAGTATATCCCCTACACATTATATACAGTATATCCCTGACACATTATATACAGTATATCCCTGACACATATACAATATATATCCTCTACACATTATATACAGTATATCCCTACATATTATATACAGTATAATTCCTACACATTATATACAGTATATCCCCTATATATTATATACAGTATATCCCTGACACATTATATACAGTATATCCCTACATATTATATACAGTATAATTCCTACACATTATATACAGTATATCCCTGACACATTATATACAGTATATCCCCTGCATATTATATACAGTATATCCTATACATATTATATACAGTATATCCCTACATATTATATACAGTATATCCCCTACATATTATATACAGTATATCCCTACATATTATATACAGTATATCCCTACATATTATATACAGTATATCCTATACATATTATATACAGTATATCCCTACATATTATATACAGTATATCCCCTACATATTATATACAGTATATCCCCTACATATTATATACAGTATATCCCCTACACATTATATACAATATATATCCTCTACACATTATATACAGTATATCCCTACATATTATATACAGTATATCCCCTACACATTATATACAGTATATCCCCTACACATTATATCCCTGACACATTATATACAATATATATCCTCTACACATTATATACAGTATATCCCTACACATTATATACAGTATTTCCCCTACACATTATATACAGTATATCCTCTACACATTATATACAGTATATCCCTACACATTATATACAGTATTTCCCCTACACATTATATACAGTATATCCCCTACACATTATATACAGTATATCCCCTACACATTATATACCCTACACATTATATACAGTATATCCTCTACACATTATATACAGTATATCCCTACACATTATATACAGTATTTCCCCTACACATTATATACAGTATATCCCCTACACATTATATACAGTATATCCCCTACACATTATATACCCTACACATTAAATACAGTATATCCTCTACACATTATATACAGTATATCCCCCACACATTATATACAGTATATCCCCTACACATTATATCCCCTACATATTATATACAGTATATCCTCTACACATTATATCCCCTACACATTATATACAGTATATCCTCGACACATTAAATACAGTATATCCTCTACACATTATATACAGTATATCCTCTACACATTATATACAGTATATCCCCTACACATTATATACAGGGTGAGTCAAAAGTCGCAGTACACCCTTTTATTTCAAAAACTCTACAGGAATTGGGCCGATTGGCCGATTTCAAGATGGCGCCCATGTTTGGTATATACCGTAAAAGATAGACCACGTCACCCATACCTTACTAGAGTATTCAGGTTTCCCAATTCCTATATACATTTTTGAAATAAAAGGGTGTACTGCGACTTTTGACTCACCCTGTACAATATATATCCTCTACACATTATATACAGTATATACCTGACACATTATATACAGTATATCCCCTACACATTATATACAGTATATTCCTGACACATTATATACCCTCTACACATTATATACAGTATATCCCCTACATATTATATACAGTATATCCCCTACACATTATATACAGTATATCCCCTACACATTATATACAGTATATCCCTGACACATTATATACAGTATATCCCTGACACATTATATACAATATATATCCTCTACACATTATATACAGTATATCCCTGACACATTATATACAGTATATCCCTGACACATTATATACAATATATATCCTCTACACATTATATACAGTATATCCCTACATATTATATACAGTATAATTCCTACACATTATATACAGTATATCCCCTACACATTATATACAGTATATTCCTGACACATTATATACCCTCTACACATTATATACAGTATATCCCCTACATATTATATACAGTATATCCCCTACACATTATATACAGTATATCCCTGACATATTATATACAGTATATCCCTGACACATATACAATATATATCCTCTACACATTATATACAGTATATCCCTACATATTATATACAGTATAATTCCTACACATTATATACAGTATATCCCCTATATATTATATACAGTATATCCCTGACACATTATATACAGTATATCCCTGACACATTATATACAGTATATCCCTACACATTATATACAGTATAATTCCTACACATTATATACAGTATATCCCTACACATTATATACAGTATATCCCTACATATTATATACAGTATAATTCCTACACATTATATACAGTATATCCCTGACACATTATATACAGTATATCCCTGACACATTATATACAGTATATCCCCTGCATATTATATACAGTATATCCTATACACATTATATACAGTATATCCCTGACATATTATATACAATATATCCCCTACATATTATATACAGTATATCCCTACATATTATATACAGTATATCCCCTACATATTATATACAGTATATCCCTGACACATTATATACAGTATATCCCTGACATATTATATACAATATATCCCCTACATATTATATACAGTATATCCCTACATATTATATACAGTATATCCCCTACATATTATATACAGTATATCCCCTACACATTATATACAATATATATCCTCTACACATTATATACAGTATATCCCTACATATTATATACAGTATATCCCCTACACATTATATACAGTATATCCCCTACACATTATATCCCTGACACATTATATACAATATATATCCTCTACACATTATATACAGTATATCCCTACACATTATATACAGTATATCCCTACATATTATATACAGTATAATTCCTACACATTATATACAGTATATCCCCTATATATTATATATAGTATATCCCTGACACATTATATACAGTATATCCCTGACACATTATATACAATATATATCCTCTACACATTATATACAGTATATCCCTACATAATATATACAGTATATCCCTACACATTATATACAGTATATCCCTACACATTATATACAGTATATCCCCTATATATTATATATAGTATATCCCTGACACATTATATACAGTATATCCCTGACACATTATATACAGTATAATTCCTACACATTATATACAATATATCCCTACATATTATATACAGTATAATTCCTACACATTATATACAGTATATCCCTGACACATTATATACAGTATATCCCTGACACATTATATACAGTATATCCCCTGCATATTATATACAGTATATCCTATACACATTATATACAGTATATCCCCTGCATATTGTATGCAGTATATCCTCTACACATTATATACAGTATATCCCTGACACATTATATACAGTATATCCCCTACATATTATATACAGTATATCCCTGACACATTATATACAGTATATCCTATACACAATATATACAGTATATCCCTGACATATTATATACAATATATCCCCTACATATTATATACAGTATATCCCTACATATTATATACAGTATATCCCCTACACATTATATACAGTATATCCCTACATATTATATACAGTATAATTCCTACACATTATATACAGTATATCCCTGACACATTATATACAATATATATCCTCTACACATTATATACAGTATATCCCTACACATTATATACAGTATATCCCCTACATATTATATACAGTATATCCCTGACACATTATATACAGTATATCCTATACACAATATATACAGTATATCCCTGACATATTATATACAATATATCCCCTACATATTATATACAGTATATCCCTACATATTATATACAGTATATCCCCTACACATTATATACAGTATATCCCTACATATTATATACAGTATAATTCCTACACATTATATACAGTATATCCCTGACACATTATATACAATATATATCCTCTACACATTATATACAGTATATCCCTGACACATTATATACAGTATATCCCTACATATTATATACAGTATAATTCCTACACATTATATACAGTATATCCCTGACACATTATATACAATATATATCCTCTACACATTATATCCCTACACATTATATACAGTATATCCCTACATATTATATACAGTATAATTCCTACACATTATATACAGTATATCCCCGACACATTATATACAATATATATCCTCTACACATTATATACAGTATATCCCTACATAATATATACAGTATATCCCCTACACATTATATACAGTATATCCCTACATATTATATACAGTATAATTCCTACACATTATATACAGTATATCCCCGACACATTATATACAATATATATCCTCTACACATTATATACAGTATATCCCTACACATTATATACAGTATATCCCTACATATTATATACAGTATAATTCCTACACATTATATACAGTATATCCCCTATTATATATAGTATATCCCTGACACATTATATACAGTATATCCCTGACACATTATATACAGTATATCCCTGACACATTATATACAGTATAATTCCTACACATTATATACAGTATATCCCCTATTATATATAGTATATCCCTGACACATTATATACAGTATATCCCTGACACAATATATACAGTATATCCCCTACACATTATATACAGTATATCCCCTACACATTATATACAGTATATCCCTACACATTATATATAGTATATCTCGGACACATTATATACAGTATATCCCCTATATATTATATCTCTGACACATTATATACAGTATATCCCTGACACATTATATACAGTATATCTCTACATATTATATACAGTATAATTCCTACACATTATATACAGTATATCCCTGACACATTATATACAATATATATCCTCTACACATTATATCCCTACACATTATATACAGTATATCCCTACATATTATATACAGTATAATTCCTACACATTATATACAGTATATCCCCTATATATTATTTATAGTATATCTGACATTATATACAGTATATCCCTGACACATTATATACAGTATATCCGTACATATTATATACAGTATAATTCCTACACATTATATACAGTATATCCCCTACACATTATATACAGTATATCCCCTACATATTATATACAGTATTTCTCTGACACATTATATACAGTATATCCCTGACACATTATATACAGTATATCCCTACATATTATATACAGTATAATTCCTACACATTATATACAGTATATCCCCTACACATTATATACAGTATATCCCTGACATATTATATACAGTATATCCCCTACACATTATATACAGTATATCCCTACACATTATATACAGTATATCCCTGACATATTATATACAATATATATCCTCTACACATTATATACAGTATATCCCTACATATTATATACAGTATATCCCCTACACATTATATACAGTATATCCCCTACACATTATATACAATATATATCCTCTACACATTATATACAGTATATCCCTACATATTATATACAGTATATCCCTACATATTATATACAGTATATCCCTGACACATTATATACAGTATATCCCTGACACATTATATACAATATATATCCTCTACACATTATATACAGTATATCCCTACACATTATATACAGTATATTCCCTATATATTATATACAGTATATCCCTGACATATTTGTCATGGATATATATATCCCAGGATATATATTGTATTTAATGTGTCAGGGATATACTGTATATAATGTGTAGGAATTATACTGTATATAATATGTAGGGATATACTGTATATAATGTGTCAGGGATATATATACAGTATATCCCTGACATATTATATACAGTATATCCCCTGCATATTATATACAGTATATCCTATACACATTATATACAGTATATCCCCTGCATATTATATGCAGTATATCCTCTACACATTATATACAGTATATCCCTGACATATTATATACAGTATATCCCTGACACATTATATACAGTATATCCTATACACAATATATACAGTATATCCCTGACATATTATATACAATATATCCCTGACACATTATATACAGTATACCCCTGACACATTATATACATTATATATCCTCTACACATTATTTACAGTATATCCCTACACATTATATACAGTATATCCCTACATATTATATACAGTATAATTCCTACACATTATATACAGTATATCCCCTATATATTATATATAGTATATCTCTGACACATTATATACAGTATATCCCTGACACATTATATCCCTACATATTATATACAGTATAATTCCTACACATTATATACAGTATATCCCTGACACATTATATACAATATATATCCTCTACACATTATATACAGTATATCCCTACACATTATATCCCTACATATTATATACAGTATATCCCTACATATTATATACAGTATAATTCCTACACATTATATACAGTATATCCCCTACACATTATATACAGTATATCCCTACACATTATATACAGTATATCCCCTATATATTATATATAGTATTTCTCTGACACATTATATACAGTATATCCCTGACACATTATATACAGTATATCCCTACATATTATATACAGTATAATTCCTACACATTATATACAGTATATCCCCTACACATTATATACAGTATATCCCTGACATATTATATACAGTATATCCCCTACACATTATATACAGTATATCCCTGACATATTATATACAGTATAATTCCTACACATTATATACAGTATAATTCCTACACATTATATACAGTATATCCCCTATATATTATATACAATATATCCCCTATATATTATATACAGTATATCCCTGACACATTATATACAATATATCCCTACACATTATATACAGTATAATTCCTACACATTATATACAGTATATCCCCTATATATTATATATAGTATATCTCTGACACATTATATACAGTATATCCCTGACACATTATATACAGTATATCCCTACATATTATATACAGTATAATTCCTACACATTATATACAGTATATCCCCTACACATTATATACAGTATATCCCTACACATTATATACAGTATATCCCTACACATTATATACAGTATAATTCCTACACATTATATACAGTATATCCCCTATATATTATATATAGTATATCTCTGACACATTATATACAGTATATCCCTGACACATTATATACAGTATATCCCTACATATTATATACAGTATAATTCCTACACATTATATACAGTATATCCAATATATATCCTCTACACATTATATACAGTATATCCCTACACATTATATACAGTATATCCGTACATATTATATACAGTATAATTCCTACACATTATATACAGTATATACCCTACACATTATATACAGTATATCCCTGACACATTATATACAGTATATCCCCTACATATTATATACAGTATATCCCTACATATTATATACAGTATATCCCTACATATTATATACAGTATATCCCCTACACATTATATACAGTATATCCCTACATATTATATACAGTATATCCCCTACATATTATATACAGTATATCCCTGACATATTATATACAGTATATCCCTGACATATTATATACAGTATATCCCCTATATATTATATACATTATATCCCTGACATATTATATACAGTATATCCCTGACATATTATATACAGTATATCCCTGACATATTATATACATTATATCCCTGACATATTATATACAGTATATCCCTGACATATTATATACATTATATCCTTGACATATTATATACAGTATATCCCTGACATATTATATACAGTATATCCCCTATATATTATATACATTATATCCCTGACATATTATATACAGTATATCCCTGACATATTATATACAGTATATCCCCTATATATTATATACATTATATCCCTGACATATTATATACAGTATATCCCTGACATATTATATACAGTATATCCCTGACATATTATATACAGTATATCCCCTATATATTATATACATTATATCCCTGACATATTATATACATTATATCCCTGACATATTATATACAGTATATCCCTGACATATTATATACAGTATATCCCCTATATATTATATACATTATATCCCTGACATATTATATACAGTATATCCCTGACATATTATATACAGTATATCCCTGACATATTATATACAGTATATCCCCTATATATTATATACATTATATCCCTGACATATTATATACAGTATATCCCTGACATATTATATACAGTATATCCCTGACATATTATATACATTATATCCCTGACATATTATATACAGTATATCCCTGACATATTATATACATTATATCCCTGACATATTATATACATTATATCCCTGACATATTATATACAGTATATCCCTGACATATTATATACAGTATATCCTGAGGCTCAGCTATCAGTGTGTTGCTCTGATACAATAATGTATATAAATCCTCAGTATGAGATACCTCAGTGTCCGAGCAGTACAGGGGAAGATGTTCTGCAGCAGCTGCCGGCCCCGGCTGTGCCCCTTCTAGGGCGGAGTCTCAGGACCCCCCCTCCCCCCAGCGGCGTGTGCGGGCTGAGGACATATAACGTCTGCCGGGATCTACCAGATCCAGCACCGGATCCCGGGATCTCTCCCCAGGTCAGTGGCTGTGAGTGGGCTGAGGGTCTGTGTCCTGTGGTGACTCTGACTGTCCCGGGTCCTCTGCTAGAGGGGTGGGGGTCTGCACTGCTACCTGGGGGGTCCCCTGCTATGGGGGGTATTTAATATCAGTCTGTGTCATTGATGGTTCCATGATAGAGGTTAAGGGGGGTCTGCACTGCTACCTGGGGGGTCCCCTGCTATGGGGGGTATTTAATATCAGTCTGTGTCATTGATGGTGAAGAGTGGTCCCCAATCTACAACTATTCTGTCATCTATTACACAGTCCCATAAATGACTTATTAACCGGCTCCAGCCCCCTCTAGTTCCCCCCCAGGTACATATTATACTGTACAACAACCTCTGCTGCGCAGTATCTGCAGAATGTCACATTATGGGGGGAAGTCAGTTGACGGGAGATATGTTTTATCACCGCATTAATCCATTTCGACAGTTTTTTTTTTCATTTTCGAGCAGGTTAACTTTACCCACGATTCAATTCCATAAGGGGCATATTCAATTATTGGCGATTTCTGCAGCGGAAAAATTATTACCATAATGGAGGTAATAGTGCCAGTGGCGCACGCAGGGGGGGTTTCTGGGTCTCCAGAAACCCCCCCCCTCCGCTAAAAAGTGCCCTACGAGTGCCCTACTGTAGTATACAGCAGCCGCGGCGCTGTCTAAGAAGTATACAGCACCGCCGCGGACGCTTCTTTGACAGCGCCGCGGCTGCTGTATACTACAGTGCATACACGGCAGGTCTCTAGATTTTTTTTTTTTTTTCCGGGGGCGGAGGAAACCCCCCCCCAGACAAATCCTCCGTGCGCCCCTGCGTGCGCAGGGTGCATTACTTTTGTAACGCTCACAATTGAATATGCCCCTTAACGCTCCTTTTTTTTCATGAAACGGTCCTCTCGCGCTCCAGTAGAAGGTCTATTGAAAGTGTAGGGTGTGCGTGAAGCAGCCGCGTTGAATGCTATTCAATTGTTTTTTTAACGCGGTGCGTTAAACGGGTCAATATGCTGCTTTATCTCGCACCTCTTTGGGGTGTGCTAAAAATAAAAAACCCAATAAAAAGTTGATTTTATTTTTTAAAAAAAATAAAAATCACTAATTAATTATATTTATGTATGTTTTTTGTACTAATATGTATGTACCAATGTGTTTTGACATGATATAGGTGATTCTATAGTAAAAAATAGTAAAATAAAAAATATGTAGATATTATAAAATAGAAAGTTTTTTGGTTTTTTTTTTATACCTGACCATGTTAAACCCTCCCCTTCACTCCCCTAAAAATTCACAAGCACCAATGATTAACGCGCGGGGGCAGCTTTACCTGTTTTTCAATTGAATTGCACAAGTTTTAACGCTGCGTTAACTAAAAACGGTCACTCTTGCAGGTAAAAACCCGCCCAGAATTTTTTTTTAAACGCTGCGGGGGAAAAAAAACTTGCGGTCAATTAAATACTCCCCTAAGTCTGCATTTATTTCCTGCAGACAATTTTGTGCATGAAGGGTGAGCGGATCTAGAAAAAGGTTGAGCAGGATTTCTGGTAGCATAATAAGAAGATGCCCTGGAAATTGTGGTTATAAAGTCTGATTTGTTTTTGTCCTCAGTGAGCTAGATCAGGGGGTAAATGTATGAAAGTACGTTTTTTTCATCTCGCAGGAAATCGGCGACTTTGCAGCTAAAATTTAAAGCGGCGATGGCTTGTAAAGCCATTTTAACTGCAAAGTCGCCGATTTCCCGCAAGATGAAAAAAACGGACTTTCATACATTTACCACCAGGTGTCATTAAGGGTTTTGTAGCAAGGTTCAGACTTTGTCTTTTACTTACCTTGTGACCCACATTTCTGCTTTCAGTAATGAAGAATTAGCTTTAAATTACTTGACTATTGTCCTCAAATTTCTGGAGAACTCCACTCAAAATTCAGTTTTCTTTTACCCAAAACTATTTTTTATTTTATTTTGGGTACAATTAAGTTTAGATATAATGGGCATCTTGTGTTAAAATATGTATAAATGGCTGTGTGCAATATAAAGAGCCAGTTATGGTTACAATTAGTGAGTTCTGATTTTGGGGAGCATGTTCAGGGTTGTCGAAGCCCCTCCTACATGACCTTCTTATTTGCATGACTGGTAAGTTTGTGCAGGTGGCACTGACAGCCCAAGGAAGAGGTCTGCCAAAACATCAGAGCTGTAACTTCAGATTTTAGCGAATGGGGCGAGAAAGAAAAATGTCGTCTCCCTAGCCCTCAATTTTAACCAAATGAACCTAAAATATTCATAAACTGCTCCCCCCTTCAGCATTGCGCCCTGGGCGGTCGCCCCTACTGGACAGGATCCCCTATCGGTTCCAACGTCCCATACCCACTTGTACCTGCGGTCGGAGGTGGCAGCTCGGTAATATCTTTTAGACCCCATCTATTTAGGTCTGGATTTAGTTCTCTAAGTTATGATAAACTACAGAGGGCTCCTTACAGCGTTGTTACAGCTCAGTAAGATCGGAGCAACGCTGGGAGATGGAACATGTCATTGTATTATAAGTTAGCGCACTTCACGCAAAACAAAATGTTGCGATTGTTTAGTGGAGTCTTTTTTTTTTTTTTTTTACCGTTTTATTGTTTAAAAGTGTAATGAATATGTAATTGTGACTTTACGTATAATTGAGACTGACCATGTAATAAAACACAATTATACATTCACAATGTTGTAACACTACAACATCTATTCATTAGTAACACACAATAACTTTGCAAAGACAGGATGAAAGTGACGCATCCCGACTAACGGCCCTTAGTTTATGAATCCCTCGGCCAGATGGTTACTAATTGATTTTGAGGTCCAGCTCCAAATTTTGATCACCAAATGAACGCAACGACTTGCGAGGTAACATAATGAATTGTGTTACCTGCTGTGGAACGTTTTGTTCGTATAATTGTTGCTGTTTGGTACCGGTGTCCCATGTTTTACCTGCAAACTGTACAACTTCCTATTTGCTGCTTCTACATAGGTCGAACATCGCTTCAATAAAATGTAGCTACAATTTGGGGTTTTCCTATATGACAGTGATACACAGTATCCAGGTGATGGAGCAGAACTGCAGCCTGCAGTAACCATCTAGGATTGCCAAGTATCCGCTGTGTGTGTTGTGTATATTATTTTTAGCAGACGGGGGATCCCCTTCCTCCACAGGAAGGGTAACGAGCAAACATTTAGGCAACGTCATCCTTATTGACACATAGAAAATCAAATGCAGGATTTCAGCCGCAAATTAGTTTATCCTGATGCTACAACATATCAGCCTCACAACGTCTCCTCCGCCTGGCTGGTGCAGACCTCTCTGGTGGATACTACAACAGTAGATCCTGTGATGGAGTTGGTTACAGTCTGTGCACTCTGGTTGGTGTTGGACTACAACCTCGTCTACAAAATATTGGACAATATTGGCTGTTCCTCTGATTCACCCAAATCATACCCGATCCATCCAAACCACTCATATTTGAAGATCCCTCTGCCCCAAAATGACTGAGCCACATCCATTTCCACTCCCGAAAATAGGGACTGTTCCTTGAAAATCAGGACTCTTGTCCTGATGTTAGGCGACGATCCTGCTCACTCTCCCTAATCACAACCTTCCAATGTTGGGACGTTTGCCGTAGTTCTGCAGCCACAGATTGTTCCAGGACCCTCTGTATGGTGCAAAGAGGGGGATGCTAAGGTGGGAAACTGCTAAGGAAGAGGAGCGAAAAATCCCCACTAATCACGTTCTAAAAATATCTTCCATTAATAATAAAGCATCTCACCAGCTCCGTCAGTCCAGGACTACGGTACTGGGGACATAGAGGGGCTGCTAGAGGCCAAGTCACAAAATAAAGTAAAAACCAATTGTATAAATACCGCTGCCCTGAGCAACGTCTCGCATTACCTGGAGTATTGTCCAAAGAAAGAAAATATTAACTATTGTTATTGGCACTTCATCTATCATCTTCTAGAATGTACTGATACATGACAGCTAGAAGCTGATTGGTTGCTAAGGGCAACATCTCCACTTTATCTTTTTAGAACGTTTAGTAAATCTACCTATAGATGTTGTTTTCACTTTTAGATACGTTATAATTGCATAAATAATATTTTCCTATTTACCATGTGACGCTTCCAGCGGTCGGTGACCTTGAGCCCCCCTCAGACTCGTGTCCCTCTATAACGATCACTGCTTTGTCCCTGCAGCCTTTCATTATCCGTGTCACACTGCGCTAACCGTGCCCCCAATTACGTTAATAAGTTCTTCATGTGTGCGCTGCCAATGTGATCATTTCTGTTTTCCTTTGTAAACAAATTTGAAACCAGGGGGTAAATGTATGATCCTCCGATTTTTTCAACTCGCCGGAAATTGGCAACTTTGCATTGCAAATTTAAAGCGGCGATGGCTTGTAAAGGCAAACGTTTCTTTACAAGCCATCGCCGCTTTAAATTTTACCTGCAAAGTCGCAGATTTCCAGCGTGTTGAACAAATCGGAGGATCATACATTTACCCCCAGATGTGTAATGTTCTTTCTGCTGTACATTATATAGAGAATAATGTGCTCCCTGCTGTACATGATATAGAGGATATTGTGCTCCCTGCTGTACATGATATAGAGGATACTGTGCTCTCTGCTGTACATTATATAGAGTATATTGTGCTCCCTGCTGAACATTATACAGAAATTAATTTTGTGAGTAAAGGCGCAGGCTGAGGTTTTATATAGGTCACAGAACTCTAAGGTGACTTTAAATATCTTTATAATTTCCAGTAGGTGAACATTATTTCTTATAATGCACAATTTTCAATTTTAAACATAATACGTTAGTTGTATGAGGTGATTGTTATATACAGAGATGTTTTACTGACGTTCAGTTACTGACGTTCAGTTATCCATTCCATCATGAAACAATGAGTCATGTGACACAGGAAAGGTCACTGCTCACCAGATATAAGGTTATATTGTACAGGGAAACCCGCATGTGGTAATATCACTTCCCTTTTATCTAAATAGTAGATGTTATCTGATGTCTGGGGTCCATCATCCCAGATGTGACCTTGGGTCTGACCCCTCTGTTGTCACCTGAAGGGTTAACACCCCTCCGCTGTATCCTCATGGAGATCCAGAAGTCATTGTCTGGTATGTGTGAGATTTTGGAAGAGGAAGTGTGTGAGGGGCTCCTAGTAGGAGCAGGTTCCTGCTCCGAGTCCCTGTTGTTGACGCTCCACATTCGCCAGTAACGAGGACTCACAGTCTGCGCTATTCTGGCTTAAAAGCATTTACAAGATATTGTTGTATGAACGGTGATTCCAGTACCTGGATCCACAACACTACAGGGCGGCATACAAAGGGCAGCTGTCATCTGTTTAACTGACCTGTGGACTTTAATCAGAGGCAGTTACTGTAGAAGTGGTACTGTGCACTCACTATATATACCAGTATACAGCATAGAGCTCCTGAGGAAGTGGTACTGTGCACTCACTATATATACCAGTATACAGCATAGAGCTCCTGAGGAAGTGGTACTGTGCACTCACTATATATACCAGTATACAGCATAGAGCTCCTGAGGACTGTACAACGCAGACCCCAGATCTGATGGCTACAATACAATAACACTCATTTTCATGTTTAGTGTATAACGCTAACCCCAAATTCTAATTACTAGTAAACAGGCCTCCATACTAATGACTCAAATAACATCCAAACCTTCGTTTAAATGATTATTATATGATGCTGACCCTAATTCTGTCCACTTATATACAATGGATATACAATGTTTATAATATTCTTGATAGTATATAATGAATCTTAGAGGTAGGGACACCACTATTCTCTACTCCTCGCTGACCCCTCTGCCACTATCAATACCACCCATTTCTCCACTCCCTTGGCCTCCGCAGCAGCCTCCAGGATCACCTTCAGTATCTCTACGTCCGCCCCACCCAAATCTCCCACTATCTGTTGGGGTCCGATCTCGCCCCTCTGCTCTTCTTTACTTATTACTCTTCTCCCAGTGACCTAATATGTCCCTTCAGCCTCCACTACCACCTCTGTACAGATCAGACCCAAATCTACCTCTCCTCCGTTGACCTCTGCTTCTCTCATCATGTGTCCATCTGCCTCTCCACTTGCCACAATATATTATTGTTCACCATGTCCAAAATATCACCGTTCCTCCTCCCAGTATCACACTCTCCCCAGCCCCCGATGCCCTCAGCCATCAGATACTCCACACACCCAGTTCCTCACGTTATAGCTGCCCCTCAAACCCTCTTAGATGTGCTCTGACCTCTCCTCCACTCTGATCACCACCTCTCCCTCCAGCCACCAGTTCTACTCCTCACTTATGGAACTCCAAACCTCATCTGACCAGACTCCCCCAAGCGAAGCGCTGTCTCAAAACTCATCTCTTCCCCGTAACCTCTCCTACCTCCACCTGATATCACGCCCTCTGGGTGTACTCCCCAAATCAAACTCTCTCCCTCTGTAAGATCTCACAACAGTGCCCTCTCTATCCTCTGTCTCACATCTGCACCTCCGTCACCAACCTGATCTGTACTGGTTCTGTGTGATTTGTAACCCTGCCGAGTCTTGCAGCGTTCCACAAATAGCGATAATGATGATGATGAGGGTAGGATGTTAAGGGATTATAAATATCAGCATTCTCTATTAGTCATTGCCCAGTAAGGAAGCATTAGTTCCAGGACACCTGGACAGTTTCTGGTTATTTGGAACTACAAGTTCTAGCATGTCCTGCTAACAGTAAGCACAGCTGTGAGACACAGTTATCTCTATGCCCCCTCTAGAACTCAATGCCCCCAACCTAGGCGTCACTGCGTATTGGGGGGGGGGCGTGTCGGGAGCTTAATAGGACAACGGGATTGTCTTTATTTCCTGGGTTACATTTGAATGTATTTATTACATTGATATTTCGTTTCCCGTACAGTCTGCACCTGCTTGTCCCGCTGTGAGCATTGTCCGCCACGTCGGAGGAGGATATGTATAAATAAAGTACTTTTGTAGGGTTAAAAAGACTCCGCGACTGGACACTAAATTGTCCACATCTGCCCAACTACAAGCTCTGCAGGATGCCCCTGCTCAGCAGAGAATACCCCTCTCCGGGCAGCTCTTCCCATCACAATTCTGCACCATGGCGGCCATGTGCTGACCTGTACGAGGGCACAGAAATCGCTGCATGACATAACAATAAGGTGGGAAATGCCATTTGGGCTGCCAGCCTCCATTTTATATATGACCCTGTGGGGTAGAGTTGTGAACACTTTATAGCAGAGGCATATTTATCAGTCACATGGTAAGTGTCTATAGCAGGGGTCAGGGAACTTTTTTATCTTTTACCCCCAAATATATTTAGATACACCGACGTTACCCCCTTGATTTGAAAGGAAGGATATCATATATTATTAATTATTGGAATTCAAAATTTTATTGAATCTATTCAAAATTTCTTTGAAAGCTTCAACTTCAAAACTTCAGGTTTTGGAGAAATGATGTTGCTTCATTTTTGATACGAGAGCATCAATATTGGGGCATTTTGATGTCAGAGCAATTTGGATACAGTCTTCAGCGTCCAATCGATTTCTCTGCTTTGTTTTTATGTTTGTTAGAGTGGAAAATCCTTGTTCACAAAGGTAGGTTGTTGTAAAAGGCAGCAACTTTTTGACTGCCTCCTCATGTGCAATTTTGATGCCTTTGCAGCAGTTGACATCCAAAAATATGACAGATCTGCTTTGTTTTCAAATGTAATACGTGCTTCATTATTGCATCGAAGCTAAAGAAGTGCCTCTGCCAACCCTTGAGGTTCTTCTGGTACAACAGCAATTTCACATTTATAGGGGTCTACAATCCAAATGCCGCGATGGCGTGACCAAGCTTTGGTGGGTGCAGGGCCAAAATGATGAGATTTGTAGTGACGTGGTTGGGATTCAGGAGAATTACCTGGAATTTGAGTGTCCCCTGATGATTTCAGGAGGGTAGGTGAGTATGCTACAGAGAGAGCAGCATTGGCTCCATCCGCTCTGTCCCATGTATTGATCGAGCTACTGACCATTCTGACCCCCCAGGGAAGGTAGAAGAGGCTTCACTACAACATACCACAAGTTTTCCTTAAGTTGAGTTCTGCTCCCATCAATTCACAAGCACTGCATCTCCCTCCGCACTGCTGTGCTGGAATTCGGCTAGTTTTGGACTCGTTTCAGGGACACAGAGTATAAAGGAGAGAGGGAAACTGGCCAGGAACGGCTCCTGTGCTATTGTCATCCCCGTTATCTGCCTTGGTGTGCATTTCCCAATTATAGCCCAGATTGATTTGATTCTAGTGAATAAAAGCACTGAGCCATCCAGAATAACAGTGTTGATAATTGAGCGTCCTTTTCACCACCCTGTTTCTGTTTCAAAAGCCTTTAAATAATAAATCTGTGTGGATTAATTTTCTGCTGATAATATTTTTGTCGCAGGAATTGTCTAAGTAGGTTTAATGGGGTGATGAGAGAAATTGTGTCCTGTTTTTATTGTCTACATCAGTGGTCGAAGTGTATGTGGTGGTATACGGGGTATTTTAATATCTATTCCTCTCTCTCTCTCTCATATATATATATATATATATATATATATATATATATATATATATATATAGTGTGGTGGAAGTGGGGGGTATACGGGGTATGTCATATCTCTACTTCTCCTACTGCCATCATTGTAACACTGTCACACTCCAGTCACTTACATTATTTATTGTGTATATATATATATATATATATATATATATATATATATATATATATATATATACACACATACAAGTTAACCTGTGCATGATACTCATGCATTCTAGTCAAATCAAGCTACTTAAGGTGTTAAAAAGGTTCTTGTCATGCATTTGGGCCATAGCCCAGGCCTCAACCACCAACCACTCCCAACTGTTACTTCTCCTTCAAGAAATATATATATATATATATATATATATATATATTTATTTATTTTTATTTATTTTTTTTAAATCTTTATAAACACTTTTAACAATTAACAAATTAAATTAACAAATTAAAAACATCTTAGTATACCAAATTTCAGCCCTTTCTGATTTTTTTTCCCCACACACACTAAGAATTTAGTAGGTCAGTGTATAACTCCGCCCAGCAGTTGGCGCTGCAGCTTGGTTTTATTTTTTCCACACACAGACAGACTAACACACGCCACTAGACATTTATATATTAGAGATATATATATATATATATATATATATATATATATATATATATATATATTATTAAAAAAAAATTAAACAGTGCCACTGATAGGAATATCCCCAAAAAATGTTTCCGCTCCGTAAGCTCTTGTATTGTGACTCGGTGTTAAGTCTGTTCCTGGCTATGTACATAGCACAGCGCTGACTGATTTTCCACCAGTCACTTGTTTGTGTCCTTTCAGTGCTGAAGACACTGGCAGGAGATCCAGAATTGTGAGAAGTGTTTATTACACTATGGAGGAGAATAGTATATAAATACATTTAGGACAGGATATTAAACTAAGAGGACGTGCAGGTATCCTGCAGGGCCGTTCATGTATAACACCTGTATATAGAAGTTGTTCAGTTATTTACTGTTAGAGACACTTTAAACTTGAGTATAGAGTCACGTATAGAGTCACCTCATGTGTGAACACAGTGACTGTACATACATAGAGAGAGCGCTTACCGCAGTAATACATGTGCCTTAATCTCATACATGTTCACATATATGTCCTAATGCTTTTCAGCGCGCCGCACCGGGTGCCTATAAACTGCCCGTCTGTATGACGTTGCAGAAACAATTACCGCTAATAGAACCATTATTTTTGCAGATTTACATGGAAACATTTGCTGACACCTGTTCTAACTGACATTTAATGTTTTACTTTGTTTAGCTGCTTATTCTTGCACTCTCTTCTTCTCTCGCACGCTCTCTCTGTCTCGCTCTCTCTGTGACTTGCTCTCGCTTTTGCTCACTTTCTTTTTCTCTTGCGCGCTCTCTCTTTCTCTTGGACGCTCTCTGTCTCGCTCTGTCTGTGACTTGCTCTCTCTCTTTATCTCTTGCGCGCTCTCTCTTTCTCTCGCACGCTCTCTCTGTCTCGCTCTCTCTGTGACTTGCTCTCGCTTTTGCTCACTTTCTTTTTCTCTTGCGCGCTCTCTCTTTCTCTTGGACGCTCTCTGTCTCGCTCTGTCTGTGACTTGCTCTCTCTCTTTATCTCTTGCGCGCTCTCTCTTTCTCTCGCACACTCTCTCTGTCTCGCTCTTTTGCTCACTTTCTGTAACGATACTGGTGGTATTACCTGAAGCCCAATAGTCGAGTAGATATCCAGAGAGTAGTCAGACGTTTGCCGGGTCGGTACACAAGAGGGTAATCAGACGTTTGCCGGGTCGGTACACAAGAGGGTAATCAGACGTTTGCCGGGTCGGTACACAAGAGGGTAGTCAGATGTTTGCCGGGTCGGTACACAAGCAGGTAGTCACAGATGCAAGGTAGAGGAGCATGTAGCAGGAGCTGAGCAAGCAGAATACTCAAGCATATGTCTGAACCAGGAAGTGCCATTTATAGGCCCAAACAGGAAACAGGATCCAAGATGGTTTCTCTTTGATGCCAAACTGGCCATCTTGGATAAGGGCAAATCTAAGGGCAAGTTTGCAAATACAGAGACCTCTAGTGGTCGGATGTGCAAATGTCAAGGTAATTCCTTACAGCAAGTGTGCAAATACAGAGACCTCTAGTGGTTGGAGGTGCAAGTGTCAAGGTAATTCCTTACACTTTCTTTTTCTCTTGCGCGCTCTCTCTTTCTCTCGCACGCTCTCTCTGTCTCGCTCTGTCTGGACTTGCTCTCTCTTTTGCTCACTCTCTTCTCTTGCGCTCTCTGTTGGGCTCACACATTCTCTCTATCTCGCTCTGTCTGTGATTTGCTCTCTCTCTTTATCTCTTGCACGCTCTCTCTTTCTCTCGCACACTCTCTCTGTCTCACTCTGTCTGTGACTTGCTCTCTCTCTTTATCTCTTGCGCGCTCTCTCTTTCTCTCGCACACTCTCTCTGTCTCGCTCTTTTGCTCACTTTCTTTTTCTCTTGCGCGCTCTCTCTTTCTCTTGCACGCTCTCTCTGTCTCGCTCTGTCTGGACTTGCTCTCTCTTTTGCTCACTCTCTTGTTCTCTTGCGCTCTCTCTTGCTCTCGCACGCTCTCTCTGTCAGTGGCTACACACAGACTCCGGTCAGGGTATTGCACATCTTTGCACACTTAGGCCAAAGAGACGGATCTTAATGCACTTTGTTCACATGCGTGGACGACCAAACTGGACAGATCCAACCATTTGGAGGGTCTGTAAGACGTCATCCACAGGATTAGCTGCTCGCCATGTCAAGGTGCTCCTGCTATTGAGAGTCCCTATATTGGGTCACATGTTTCTTACGTTTGGCACTAACTTACCAGGAGGTACCCCAAAAACCTATCAATTGGTACTAAGGTAGTCACCAGCCGCATGCATTTTGGGCAAGTCTCTAAAATCTAGGTGGTCGGTGCAGCAATTTATTCTATATCAGGCAAATTGTCCAACAAGATAGACATGTGCGGTCGGCTTGAGTAAAAGGACTCACCTGTGATATCTGATTGGTTAAAACATTACTACTGGCAAAGCTGGATTAGGGCCCAGGGCAAGATATTGGTTTGGGCCCCTAACACCCTCTTTGTTTGTCAAAGAACCCACAACATAAAAACAGGTCAGGGTAATCCAGGCCTGTGTCCATTGGGCCCTATGCTGTAACCTAGGTTGCTCCATGGATGATCTGGCTATGTCTATGGGGGGGTAACATGAAGGGCACTGTGGACCTTGACTCATGTTACACAGATAAACCAGAGGTGCCAAAAATCAGTCCTCAGGAGCTATCAACAGTCCGTGCGGCATCTGGGAAAAGTCTTGTGCAAAATGCAATTATAGTAGCAGCAAATCTGTAAAATTGGCGCATTAGGGAATTGTGTGTGTGTGCGTGTGTGCGTGTGTGTGCGTGTGTGTGCGTGTGTGCGTGTGTGTGCGTGTGTGTGTGTGTGCGTGTGTGTGCGTGTGTGTGTGGGGGGGGGGGTGTAATTCCTGGGATTGTGCAAAATGTGGATCGGACTATAAATATCACTTACGTTACATCTTCTGGGGGAGATTTAGGGTTGGATGTGGGTTCATTTACGATGCATAAATATGCACCTTGTCTAAAGTTTAGCACACAGACTATTGAGCTGCTTACACCTGGCGCTTGCGGCCTGTAATGTGCGTATTGTCGCTAACCAATAACGATTGTCGAACCTCGATTTGTGTTTCCAACGCACAAAGATTTATTCGCAATAAGTTGAAAAAATATGCTCAAGCGATGTAATAGTAAATACAGCCGTTACTTATCGCAGGCGCTCTGGATCCAGTGCAGTCATTCAATCCTGAAGTCTGGGGACAAGAAGTCTGCCCTCTGGATCACAAGCTGCTGCTTATATACACAATCAAGTACAGTAATACAATGAAGATGGTATGGCTTGCATCTATTGGTCCGGGTCTCAGGAATGTCCAAGGGGTCGTCAATCATTGGCTGGTTCATCCTAAGGAATCCAAAGGAGGGGGTCATCTCTGCAGGGGGTATGCTCTGCTCTTCCCGCCAGAATTCCTTGGTCTTAAGTAGTTCATAATTCCCTATCATTCATAACTTGTGCATGCACTCTGCGATTCCCTCGCAGAGCGCACCAAACAGTAGGATATGTAACAAGGTTCATTATGATACCACTCATGATGTTATTCCTTTAACCCGTTCTTGTGTATTTCACTATATGCATGTAACTCTGATATAACATATAAATACTACTATATTTCGACATAACTGACTATGTGTTGCAACTACCAATAATGTGTACTATTTTATAAGTATGCGTGTTTGTGCGAATGTATGGTAAAAGACCAATTACTGTTGCTGCCACGTGTAGTGGATGAGTACGCCCTTTCACGCCGTAGCGTGCCCTTGTACGTCATAGCGTACCGTACGCATCTTTTCAGACAAAGACAACCAAGTTTGCTAGACTTTAATTGAAATGACTTTATCCAATTTGCTGACTTCGACAGTTCCACCCTTTGATAGTGTAATAAACTATCACCCAATCACCGTTTCAAGTTCAGGATTATACAATACTTCTTCACAGACCATGATCTCGGTATCCGGTACCACCCTTTCAGTCTCTTTCTCAGTGTTACTCTTATGAGACCGTTTTCCACACTTCAACACAGTAGGAACACATTTGACAACTAAACCAATTGCTAAGATGACACCCAGTATAAGGAGAAGGAGCTTACCTACACTCGCAATCATTTCCTGTACCCACTTCCCCAGACCGGAGAACCATTTTGCTGGGTTCAACCATGAGAACCAACCCGCCACCTTTTCCCCGACCTCATATAACGAAGAATTATGGCTCTTTCGAAATTCCCATTTCAGCTGCAAAATTTCATCCATCTTCCGGTCTATAACCTCTTTAGGGTCTTCCGTATTATTAGTAATGTACGTGCAACATTTGACACCGAACTGGGTGGCCAGTGTCACACAGTACCCACCAGTAATAGAGGTGAGATAATTTAGTACCAGTCTATGTTGCACCAACTCCTTTTTGTACGCTTGTAGCTCCCTTCCTGTATACCTGAAAGTGTCATCATACATCTCGGTGATATTATCTATTAATTTAGCTAGGTCTTGGATATATTTAAAGTTTAATGTTCCCCGAGCGGTCCTGGTGAGATCTAGAGCAACCATAACTTGGAAACCAGCAGTTTCACTAATCAATTTTGTAGCTATGGGTTCCTCACCAGGAATCATATTTCTCTTGCCACGGTGTTCATACTGTGTGTGTATGTATGGTGGTGATGTAGTCTTGTGAATATCTACCATTTCTTCATGAGTAATAGTCATGATTTCAGGAACCAGTTTAGCTAAGAAACACAAGCCCTTGGAACTCGGAGTCACCCAGGAATAAGCTTTCCTCCCACAAACAAAATACACATCATCAGGGAGAACATAAGGAACAGTATGCCCATGAATTATATCACACAGAGTTTTGATAAAACTACCCATGCCTAGTGTCTCCATCTGCTCTATACACGTGTCGGCATTAATGATATTTTCACATTTATCTGTAGAGACTTTTCCAATAGATACCTTCTTATGTTTGGTTATACGCCCTAACTTGTGACTTCCATCAGCATTCCTGCCTAGTAGTGACCTTGTGAGTCTCTCTCTAAAATGAGTGTGGCGAGCCATTGTCTGATCTGATAGGTCAGCCTCCCAATTCTCCAGGCGCTTTGCATGAGATATGTTTAGGCACAGCAACGATCTGCCTATGGAGTATTGTCGAAGCGTCAGACTAGGGGACCTAGCGTTATTGTACCTCCCTTCTATGGGCCTCCCACCCCTTAATTCGAGTACTTCGGATATGTTTAGCGGGAATGGCACTAGTCCTATGTTATGCTGCCCTTGAGGCACGTGAGAGCACACCCAACACTCAGTTTGGTTTAGCACCTTACCCACCAGGGAGTGATAATCCTCCAATGGATGCCCGCCTATATTCAGAGTACAGGGGGACTGGCATCGTTGGATGCATCTCTCGTCAACTAGGGAGTTGCAGAACTTGCAGATACAATGCTCATCAGACAATAGCCCCTCACACTGCCTCCGAGTTCCTGAGCTAGCAGACCTTTTCATAACCCCTGGACCAAGTTTGATAATGGGCTGCTCAGGATATCCTATTAACTTTTCTTCGGCCTCCATTTCATCCGTATCACTCCCAGAACTCTCCTCTCTCCTCCATTCTCCTTCACAAAAATAGAATGTCCTAGAAAAAGTAAAAACAAGGAAAATCCTGGAACAAAAGAAAAACAAAAACCGCCACTCCATCGCTGGAAAGATAGTTCTGAGGCAACGTCTCTGGTTCAGGTGTCTTAACTGCAGGCTTTAGGTCTCCCGGAACAGGCTCACAAGTGACAGCTCTATGTCGTCGGTCTGAGTCTTGTCTTGCACTTTCTCCGGATTATGGACTCTCCTGCAGTGGGTGGAATGGACCCAAGTGTCTCTCTCTGCAACCTTCAGTGATGTAGTACTGGTCAGCAGCACTTGGTACGGGCCTTCCCAACGGTCTGTTAAACAACCTGAACGTAAGAAATTGCGGATCATAACATAGTCTCCAGGTTCAACATCATGACAGTTCGTTTCTGGCATACCAGGTGACAGCATTTTTAGTTTTTGTTGTTGTTGTTTCAGCTGTCTACTCATTCTTATAAGATATTGTACAGTCACTTCATTATTACACTTTAAGTCGTCTTGTGGACTCACGATCAAATGAGGTTGTCGTCCGAACAGTATCTCAAAGGGGGACAGATTAAGAGGAGGTCTAGGAGTGGTTCGAATGCTGTGGAGGACCAACGGCAAAGCCTCAGGCCATGCCAACCCAGTTTCAGCCATTATCTTACCTAGTTTGTTCTTGATAGTACCGTTTACTCTCTCCACCTTACCACTGGCTTGTGGTCGGTAAGGGGTGTGAAGTCTGCTACTGATTCCCATGAGTTTACACATATTTTGGAAGACATCACCAGTAAAATGGGTACCCCTATCACTTTCAATGATTCTAGGGATACCGAACCTACACACAAAGTCTTGTACAATTTTCTTTGCAGTGAACACAGCAGTATTAGTGGCTGCCGGATATGCTTCTACCCAACCGGAAAACACATCAATACACACTAACACATACTTTAGATTCCTGCATGGTGGTAGTTGGATATAGTCAATTTGTATTACCTGAAAAGGTCCGTCTGTAGGAGGGATGTGGGATGGCTCAGTTGGAATAGTTTTCCCAACATTTTTCCTCAAACAAGTAAGACATGACATTGCTTTCTTACCAGCTTGAGAGGAAAATCCGGGAGCACACCAGTATGCTCTCACCAGTTTGCACATACCTTCTTTACCCAGGTGAGTCAGGCCGTGTGCTGCTTCAGCCAGGCTTGGATAGTATGTTCGGGGAGCTACAGGCTTACCTTGTCCATCCCTCCAGAGTCCTGAGGACTCTTGGCCACATCCCTTCGCCTTCCAGACCGCCTTCTCCTGCAGGGAACACAAATCTTGCATTTCAATTAATTTCTGCGTGTCTAATGTCTGAAAAACCATCATAGTCTCGGTCGATACAGTCATAGGTTGCCCAGCTGCCCATTTAGCAGCTTCGTCTGCCCTGTTGTTGCCCAATGACACTGGGTCTTCTTCAAAGGTATGGGCTTTGCACTTTATGACGGCTACTGTTCTGGGTAACTGTATCGCTGTCAGAAGTCCTTTTATGTGTTGTGAGTGTGCCACTGGTGTACCTGCTGCTGTCGTAAAGTTTCTAAGACGCCAAAGGGCCCCAAAATCATGCACTACCCCGAAGGCGTACCTAGAGTCAGTATATATGTTGGCTGATTTACCCTCTGCCAATTCACACGCTCTCCTTAGTGCTACTAGTTCCGCCACCTGGGCTGAGTGAGGTGGACCAAGGGGTTCAGCTTCTACCACATCCTGATCGTCTACAACAGCGTAACCAGTACATAGCTCTCCTGTCTCTGTCTGTCTATGGCAACTTCCGTCTGTATAAAACGTAAAATCTACATTTTCTAAGGGGGTGTCACGTATGTCGGGCCTTGCAGTAAAGGTCTGATTCAGGTGTTCCATACAGTCATGCGTGTCAGTATTCTTGCCTAACTCATCATCAACCAGGGTCTCCTCACCTCCCACCCTTTGTGTCTCTTGAGACACATACGGAAGGTATGTAGCTGGATTTAGGGTGCTACATCGTTTGATGGTGATGTTTGAGGGGGCCATCAGGGCTAGTTCCCACTTTGTGAATCTAGCTGAAGAAACATGTCTGGTTTGGGCTGAATTTAACAGAGCTGATACAGCATGGGGTGTATAGATGGTTGAATTATGTCCTAATACTACATCCTCACTCTTACTTACTAGAAGGGCCGTTGCTGCTACACTTCTAAGACATGTTGGGAGTGACCTTGCCACATTGTCTAATTGTGCACTGTAGTATGCTACCGGTCTGCTAGCGTCACCATGTTTCTGTGTGAGGACACCTGCTGCACAGCCATCAGCTTCTGTACAAAATAGCTCAAAAGGCTTTTCATAATCAGGTATTCCCAATGCAGGTGCTCTTGTCAGACTATCTTTAAGATTAAAGAACGCTTGCTCTGACTCTTCTGTGTGTACGACACGTTCTGGTTTTGAGGAAGAGACTAGCTCCTGCAATGGTAATGCTAGAATAGAAAAACCTGGGATCCAGGACCTACAGTATCCACACATCCCCAAGAAAGTACGAATCTGCTTCTGGCTCTGCGGCAGGGTCATGTGTTGTATGGCCTCAATTCTGTCGGTTGTCAGGTGTCTTAGCCCCTTAGTGAGGCAGTGCCCTAAGTATTTGACCTTAGTCTGACATGGCTGTAATTTATCCTTTGCCACCTTGTGCCCTGTTTGTGAAAGATGAAGCAACAACAATTTAGTATCATGTAAACATGACATAAAAGAATCAGAGCACAACAACAAATCGTCCACATATTGAATTAGAACAGACCCATTGTGGGGTTGAAAGGATTGCAAACAGTCATGTAAGGCTTGGGAGAAAATACTGGGGCTGTCAATGAACCCCTGGGGTAGTCTGGTCCATGTGTATTGCACTCCCCTGTAGGAGAATGCAAAAAGGTATTGGCAGTCAGGGTGAAGAGGGACTGAAAAGAAAGCAGAACATAGATCAATGACAGTAAAATGACTGGCAGACGGTGGAATCTGCATGAGGATGACAGCTGGATTCGGCACTACGGGGAATTGGCTCTCAACAACTTTGTTAATTCCCCTTAAGTCCTGGACTAATCTATAGCCCCTCCCCCCACTCTTCTTCACAGGGAAAATGGGACTATTTGCTGTACTGGCTGTACGAATTAAAATCCCTTGTTGTAACAGCCTCTCAATAACAGGATATACCCCTAGTTCCACCTCTGGTTTTAATGGATACTGTGGGATTTTTGGAGCTATCCTACCACTTTTTAGATTGACCATGACAGGGGCTACGTTTGCCATCAGTCCAGTGTCCTGTCCATCTCTGGTCCATAGGGAACCTGGTATTTCCAGCAACATCCCCTTTACTTGAGATGGACTTTGTTCTATAACAGGAGAGTGTAACATTAACCTTGGAGGGGTGTCCAATATGTCCTGTACCTCATGTGCAACCTTCTCGGGTATATCTAGGAACACACCATCTGAAGTACAGTATATGACACATCCCATTTTACATAACAAGTCTCTCCCTAGCAAGTTAGTAGGAGCCGCTGCAGCCAAGAGAAACGAATGCTTAGTATGCAGAGGCCCGATAGTAACTTCGGCGGGTTTAGTTAGAGGATAATGTAACACTTTTCCCGTCACCCCCATAGCTGGAATAGTTTTGCTGGTCACCTGTAGATTGAAAGGAGAGGTTATCACAGATCGGGCCGCCCCTGTATCTACAAGAAAAGTTTGTTTCCTGCCAGCTATGTCAACTATCATTGTTGGTTCTTCACTCTGACTCTCAGTTAACCTCACTGGCTGTAGACTACAGGTATGACCTGACCCCTAGCGCTGACTATTGATTTCCCGCGCAGCATTTGCTGCCGTAATATGTGCGGGTAGATGTGAGTCTTCTAGTCTATGTGAATCCTTTCTTGGAGGATATCTATGTGACCCACCCTTATGTGTATTGGGTCTTTCTTTATTACAATCTCTAACGTAATGTCCTTCCTCGTTACAGTTGAAACACCTGATCACTTTAGGTTTCCTGTTATATGGGTTGTATGCTGGTGGTCGTGTATGCACCCCTTCTAGAGCCTGTATACTTACCGTCATTAACCTATCACTTTTCTCTTCCCTTTTTCTAAAAAGGTTCTTGTCATGCTCCACAGCAGACTCCCTAAGGAAGTCTACCATGACGCCTCTCCAATTAGGTAATGTGGTTTGTACTCTCGTCTTTAAATTTTCCCTAAGGCCATCCATCAGTACCCCTACAGCTACCTCTCTGTGATGTGGGTCCTCACTTATGTTGGATATCCCAGTAAATCGTGCAATCGCTGTTATAGCTCTAGCAAAGTAATCTGAGGCAGTTTCACTATCTTTTTGTTTAATGGTGAAAATCTTACTCCAATTTACTACTACTGGAAAACAGATGGCTAAGTGTTTGACAATTTGTTCTATATTCCGTTGGTTAATCTCATCAGTCAGGGTGTCATCTTCCTCCAACAAACAATCTCCAATAAATTTTTGTATGTTAGTATTGGGAGGAAGACACGCCCTCAACACTACCCGCCAATCCTTACTGGTTGGTTCATGAGCATTCCCTAAGTCTTTAACAAATTTCTGACATTTAGCTAACTCTTTTCTAGGATCTGGGAATTCAGTCATAATGGAACGTAATTCTGATCTAGTCCAGGGACAATGCATTGTAACATTTCTTAAAGGAACTACACCATCCTTATCCGGTTTCCCATTGGGAACTGATATTGTGCGGACCGGGAACACACCCTCTGGTACACTAACTTCAGGGGACGCTACAGGATTTACAGGCCCTAGATTTAGAACACTTTCACTCCTAGTGATCACGCTACTCTCACCTATCTCAGCCATTTTCTCATACTTGCGCTGAGCCTCTAGTACATTAACAGCATGGGCAATGGCCGAAATCACAGTGGGTTCAGCTTCGTTTTCAGATACACTTGATTGAAACTGATTTAAAACAGGGTACAACTTAGTAATTTTTCTATTTTCAGTTTTAACAACGGCTGTACTTACCCCTCCCGCCACATAAGGTGGCGGGGGCGCGCTTGCGCTGAGTTCGCCACGCTTCTCAATGGTTACATCCGCCTTGCGCGCGCTTTTCGCCACGCCTATTTCCGGTTTGCATTCGCTGCTCTGCCACGTGTTACCTTCCATTTGCCACAATTTTAAACAATCATTATGTCTATTTCTCTTTTTCGTTGACTTGATCAACCATATTTTATTTTTTACAGTACCTCTGCATTAAAACTCCCTATTGTTGGGAAAGGCCTATCACAAGCTTTGGTCATCCCGACCCACGTGTCACAATACACAGTTGCATATGCACCATACTTCTTACACATGAGAAACCTCGCTGAACCAATAGGGCCTTCCTTAGGCAGTACACTGACCATCTCTAGCGTATGCTTAGCACCCATGTTGAACAATATACCTTCTACCCGGAACACAGACACACCGCAATGCTCTGTTCCTTCCGGCCAAATGTGAAATACAGACACACCGCAATGCTCTGTTCTTTCCACCTAATAATTTCAACTCTGTTGCTATACTCACCGCTAGAGATCTATAATCCTCGGTGAACGTATTTCCTTTAGCCGCGTTCACTCGCTTTTCTCGCCCCTGGCGAGGATCCCTAATACAGAAATATCACTGTGGGCCCCAAGGGCTATCAGCTCCTCGATACCCTGGCTAAACCACAAAATCTGCTGAGTTTATTATCGCTGGGAGCACAAAGTCGATACAATCAACCTGCCTTTCCAGTATAATTCCTCCTAGCTGCTTCACCAATTCGCACTAACGGTGCGACCGGATCGCACTGCCTACCAATACTAATTATTAGCAAACCTTGCGATCTATTGGTAGCGCTTTGCGAAAACCCAGTTTTCGCATTCGGTATACCTGCCCTGTATACCGTCCTTCAGTTGGGCAATCCGCCTCGTCAGACAGCAACTGAGCACCTCAACAATAAAACAGTGTATCTACGTTACAACATCACACACTATACACCTTTTCTGCGCAGAAAATCAAAAGTTCCCAACAATAGTAATAATGTCTCAGAGGCTTTCACAAGTAATTATACTATGCATGTATAATAACTATCAAAACGATTGTTTAACCACGTGGCAAGTTTACCGGAAGTTCGCGTACGCACAGCAGGAAGTACACATACGCTAAACAATGCAATACAGTTAAAACGCACAATGACAGAAAAAAGAAACAGTTTTCTCTTTTGTCCCTAGGTTCTAGTTAGCGTGCCCTAGATAATGCAAAACAGACATTCGGTTTCACAACACAGAGTAAAATTCAGGTTTTGAACACAATGCGTTCTTACCCGTTTATGACGCGTCTCCACCCTTTGTTGAGGAACCGAAATCCGTTGGTCTTGCGTATCATCGGCAACGAAACCTCCAAAGCTCACGAGCCCCCAAATTGTAATGTGCGTATTGTCGCTAACCAATAACGATTGTCGAACCTCGATTTGTGTTTCCAACGCACAAAGATTTATTCGCAATAAGTTGAAAAAATATGCTCAAGCGATGTAATAGTAAATACAGCCGTTACTTATCGCAGGCGCTCTGGATCCAGTGCAGTCATTCAATCCTGAAGTCTGGGGACAAGAAGTCTGCCCTCTGGATCACAAGCTGCTGCTTATATACACAATCAAGTACAGTAATACAATGAAGATGGTATGGCTTGCATCTATTGGTCCGGGTCTCAGGAATGTCCAAGGGGTCGTCAATCATTGGCTGGTTCATCCTAAGGAATCCAAAGGAGGGGGTCATCTCTGCAGGGGGTATGCTCTGCTCTTCCCGCCAGAATTCCTTGGTCTTAAGTAGTTCATAATTCCCTATCATTCATAACTTGTGCATGCACTCTGCGATTCCCTCGCAGAGTGAACCAAACAGTAGGATATGTAACAAGGTTCATTATGATACCACTCATGATGTGATTCCTTTAACCCGTTCTGTGTATTTCACTAATATGCATGTAACTCTGACATAACATATAAATACTACTATATTTCGACATAACTGACTATGTGTTGCAACTACCAATAATGTGTACTATTTTATAAGTATGCGTGTTTGTGCGAATGTATGGTAAAAGACCAATTACTGTTGCTGCCACGTGTAGTGGATGAGTACGCCCTTTCACGCCGTAGCGTGCCCTTGTACGTCATAGCGTACCATACGCATCTTTTCAGACAAAGACAACCAAGTTTGCTAGACTTTAATTGAAATGACTTTATCCAATTTGCTGACTTCGACAGGCCCCTGGGGACGTGGCCCCGTAATGTTTATGTGCGTACAGTTAGAGCGCGCAGACTCAAGTTAATTGCACCCGTTTTAGATTTATTTTTTTTAGTTACGCGCAGTATGTTCCTTATCCAGCATAAATTTCTGTGTGTGGACACTTCGATACAGTATTATTATTACCATTTATCTATTTAGTTCCCCCATATTACTCAGCGTTGTTCTATACACCATAGTTAAGGTTACACATATGTGCGTCTTAACTCCACAATACAGACGTGGAGATTGAATTAATAGGCAGATTTGTCTCCTGTGATCGATAAGCGCCGTGAGGGAGGGATGTGCGGCTGGGGAGCAGATTGGGGTCCAGGAGGTGAAGTGAGAACCTTGTGTGTCTACTACCTCGAGCCTGGTGCAGCCTGAGAACAGGATTACACCGCGCCCCAGGGAGGAGACGACGCTGACTGTGCGTTTAACTGCAAAGAATAAATTAGAAGAGGCATAGAAATTAGTTCTTAGATATTTTTATAATCAGTACTGAAGATGTATTAATAACTTGGATACATTTCACTGTCAGGATAGTCTGTTGTGTAAATGCAGAACACGTTGGAGTCATTTGTAACCAAGATTTAGATAAACACCAGAAAATGAGGGTTTCAGGCTTCACATAACAAGATCAGACCATACCGTGTATCAGATAATAACGTGTATCAGATAATAACGTGTATCAGATAATAACGTGTATCAGATGATAACGTGTATCAGACCATAACGTGTATCAGATAATAACGTGTATCAGATAATAACGTGTATCAGATGATAACGTGTATCAGACCATAACGTGTATCAGACCATAACGTGTATCAGATAATAACGTGTATCAGATAATAACGTGTATCAGGCCATAATGTGTATCAGATAATAACGTGTATCAGATAATAACGTGTATCAGATAATAATGTGTATCAGATAATAACGTGTATCAGACCATAACGTGTATCAGATAATAACGTGTATCAGATGATAACGTGTATCAGATAATAACGTGTATCAGATAATAACGTGTATCAGATGATAACGTGTATCAGATGATAACGTGTATCAGACCATAACGTGTATCAGATAATAACGTGTATCAGACCATAACGTGTATCAGATAATAATGTGTTTCAGATAATAAAGTGTATCAGATGATAACGTGTATCAGACCATAACGTGTATCAGATAATAATGTGTTTCAGATAATAAAGTGTATCAGATGATAACGTGTATCAGACCATAACGTGTATCAGACCATAACGTGTATCAGGCCATAATGTGTATCAGATAATAACGTGTATCAGATGATAACGTGTATCAGATAATAATGTGTTTCAGATAATAACGTGTATCAGATAATAACGTGTATCAGACCATAACGTGTATCAGGCCATAACGTGTATCAGATAATAACGTGTATCAGGCCATAACGTGTATCAGATGATAACGTGTAGTGTGCTGGAAGTATTAACACTCTCAGATACATTCCTGCAGACACAGCCCCTTATGGTCATTGTGTCGTGTGAGACAACTGAAATGTTTCCAGGATGCTCCCGGCTCCACCCAGAGCCCGGGGCTCTTAGTTATATGGTAAATATGTCTAAATACATATCCCTGAAGTCATTTTATAAATCAATCTTAGTGAGCAGTGAGTGGGTGTTATTATTAAATAGTCCCTGTTTAATTCATTAAATAGTTCATTTAATTAATTGAAGTTACCTATGGTGAGTTCCTTAATTGATGAAATTACAGTCACGTCTATATATCAGTCTTGGGAAAAAAAACTCCTTTATGTTTCCTGATATCCGTATGTGACCCCCTGACGCTGTCTGTGTGGCCCTGGGGTGTACAGATGGGTAATGCCCTGGCTAGCTCTTGGGTGTGGGCAAAAGTGACCAGAGGGTTCCAGCACACTCAGGTCTTATAGTAACGTCTGTAAGTGTGGACTCAGGTGTCGTAGGTGGGTGCAGTGCGGTAGTAAGTTGGGCGCCCGATCATCTATATTACTAAATATAAGCTCTTTATTTACACTCCTCCAGCACATACCCGGGGTGCAGATAATAAAGCACCGATATGCTTCTGCTTACTCCTCCCGCACAGTACTCAAAGGGGGTGATATGGTTCTGATTATAGGACAGTCACATATAAAGTGCTGGCTTAGCGTACATCCATTCTCTTTCAGCAGTGTTTCACTTACCGCTCCACTGCGGGGGTGACATCACACTCGGCTCTGGCACTGTCATTATTAGTGTTCTCTCAGCCCTGCTCACCCCTCCACTGCGGGGGTGACATCACACTCGGCTCTGGCACTATCATTATTAGTGTTCTCTCAGCCCTGCTCACCCCTCCACTGCGGGGGTGACATCACACTCGGCTCTGGCACTATCATTATTAGTGTTCTCTCAGCCCTGCTCACCCCTCCACTGCGGGGGTGACATCACACTCGGCTCTGGCACTGTCATTATTAGTGTTCTCTCAGCCCTGCTCACCCCTCCACTGCAGGGGTGACATCACACTCGGCTCTGGCACTATCATTATTAGTGTTCTCTCAGCCCTGCTCACCCCTCCACTGCGGGGGTGACATCACACTCGGCTCTGGCACTGTCATTATTAGTGTTCTCTCAGCCCTGCTCACCCCTCCACTGCAGGGGTGACATCACACTCGGCTCTGGCACTATCATTATTAGTGTTCTCTCGGCCCTGCTCACCCCTCCACTGCGGGGGTGACATCACACTCGGCTCTGGCACTATCATTATTAGTGTTCTCTCAGCCCTGCTCACCCCTCCACTGCGGGGGTGACTCTTCACACGTTTGCTGCCTTTCTGCTTTGAGCCGGATGTCACTGGGGTCACTCACTCAGATGCTGTGTCTCTCGGTCATACCGTTATATTATGAGGTAATGCAGTATATTCCCCCTCTGTCACACAGCCACGTTCTGATTTCTCCCTGAAATCTGTCCTATTTCACACATATTGTCTCTGTCATGATGTACTTTAACCCTTATGGCAGCAACCCACGGACCCGCTCCCCAAATTGCAAGAGGGTTCCTGGGACCTCCTCTCATCCGTTCCGGGTCCTTGATTGTCATTCACTGTCGACACAGATTCTGAGCAATCGTTCCTGATGTGTTTCCTCTGGGTCCTAATGCCAGGGTCACATATTCAGTTACCGCGAGGTGTGAATAACAATGCCAGAGTGGACGTTACACTTATAATTTACAGAAGAGGTACATTATTACTCGGATATTACCCAGTTTCACATTATAGGGCTTAAAGGCATAGTTATCCACTCACCCGGAATGTCCAAGAGACTCCCGATTTTCTGGTAGTCCTCCCTGCCTCCCGGGAGAGTAGAGCAACCTCCCGGTTCCTGGCCATTTAATAAGTTGGCCGGGGCTTATGACGTGATTCATGCCTAATTGTGGCACTGCCCCCCGCTGTAATAGGCCAGAACATGTTATGGCAACTTAGGGGGCGGGGCCAAATGACAATTCAACGAGTCCTGCCCCCACACTTGATCTCCCGGAAGCAATCTTGCGAAAGTTGGCAAGTATGCTTAAAGGGCCACTAACATAAATGTTTTTTCTGAAAAATCTATAACTGAGAACGGAAGGAAAGGAATAACGTTCTATTTATTTATTGTTTTTAGTTAGCTTTATATCTCTTCCAGTACTCCCATTAGTCGGCGTATTACATGCAGTCAATGGCTCAATTCCATTGTTTTAGTAACTGGATATTTTTCTTCCTGTCTGTGTCTTCCCCCCTTAATGAAAGAAATAAATCTCACTTTTTGTGGAGAAACTGGCTATAATAACATCTTCTTACTTATCGAATGCCTGCACTTTGGGAAACGCTGTTTCTTAAAATAATTCCTTACAGGAACTCTGTGCCTCCCCGTTTCGTGTACCTCATTTGCACAACAGAGTAGACTGTACATTGTCTTAACTGACAAAATAATAATAATTGTAACTTATGAGTTTTAGTCCTAACCATCTTCTTTTGTTGTCTGTTCATTAGACTGTAGTTCTTCAATGGCTCGGAGAAGATAGTGTCCTGTATGGATCGTTATCGGGAATGAATCCATCTGCATCTTTCAAGAAACTTTGCAAACTCTTTTCTGTCCTATTCTCCACATTTACGGTGTTTTACTTAGTCTACATTGTGGTATTGGTGAAAATCGCTCTGCCCGTGGGTCGCTTCACCTTCCCTCTTCTCAGATCAACAGAATCAGAAGAGTCGATATGTAGCCGTAACGTGACACGGGACACCATCGTCAGAGTCGAGAACAGCAAAACCTACCTGATAGCGGCCTACCTGGACTTGCGGGCTAGCAGAACCATCCGGATCTTGGGGATAATCAATCGATATGAACAGGACATGTTGCTCTGTGACTTTTGTTTTCATGGCATAAATAGCACAGCTATTGTGGAGTTTCAGGTCCATACCGACCATTTCGATTTTCCTTATGGTACAACGGATCTTCTCTGCCACCTGCAAGAAGTACGGGTGCCGGAGTACGTATCTGTCCAACAAGTGGACAGTTCTGCACCAATCTATTTAAAAATACAAAACACTAACCACCAGGACAACGTACCTCGTAAATTCCAATACGACTTTCTCGTTTGTGTTTCCGCAATGTTCGGGTCGTACAACAACGTCCTGCAGTTTATTCAGTCTATGGAAATGTATCAAATGTTGGGTGTCAAAAAAGTGGTAATTTATCACACGGACTCCAGTCCGGTCATGAAGAAAGTTCTGTCCTATTACACCAAGGCAAAATTCGTAGACCTGATTCCGTGGCCCATCACCTCGTTCTTAAATGTTTCAATGGGTTGGCATTACCCAGACCATCCAGGGGATCTCCATTACTTTGGCCAGACTGCCGCTTTGAACGACTGCATCTATCGCCACATGTACCGGAGCAAATATATAGCTCTTATTGACATTGATGAATTAATATTACCCGTCATACATGAGGACTGGTCAGAAATGTTGGACTATCTTCTAAGTGTTGACCCAACCACCAACATTTTTATCTTTGAAAACCACGTCTTCCCAACGACTCTCAAGGACAAGAGTAATCCGTTAACCCCTGTAGAGTGGACCTCTGTCCCAGGATTTAATATACTCCAGCACGTCTACCGTGAGCCCAACCGGCCGTATGAAATTAATCCTACAAAGATGTTGGTAAATCCCAGGAGCGTTGTGAAGGCATCAGTCCATGTTCCACTTGATTTCTCAGGCGAGCAACATCAGGTTTCCAGTGATATCGCTAAACTTTGTCATTACCGCAAACCCAAACAAAAGGACCTACAGAGAGATTTTCTGATAGAAGATAATATCTTGTCAAAATATGAAGCTGTTCTGGTGAAAAGAGTTAATAGGGTACTAAAGAAAGTCAAAATTTTAAAGTCTGCCCAAAAGAGGAAAAGATAAGGACTAATAGTCTTTTTTTCCTTTATTAATCATAATTCGTTACAGTATTCCAAACATTCTGCAGAGCATGGATTGACTCTAGATATGGATTATTTAATACCCTCTGTCTCACAAGGGACGATATGTTCATGCATTTGCTAAGTGCCTCCTGATCGACCAGAGACAATATTCAGGACATAAATTTTTCTGTTGCTAATGGTGTTTGGAGTCTTTCAGTAATAGTACACAATCTACAACTGTATGGATGCGCTTCATCTTGGGCTGAATTATTTTATGTTCTTATTTATATAATTATTATTAGCATTGCTGTTGATTTTGACGGCACGGCAGTTCTTCAAAGGGTAGGGAGCTCCCTGGGCATGAGAGCTTACATTCTATTTGGAAGCTGAGACAAAAGGAGCGAGTGTGGCTCAGAGTGAAGATTGGGCCAGTTGCGAGGGTGCATTAGTGGGGGGTAATACAGGTGGGAATAGGGTAAGTTCTAATAAAGAGATGGGCTTTCAGAGAGCGTTGAAAGTCTTTAAGGCTGTGGGAGATTCTGATTGGGTGAATTCCATAATTGGTAGCAGTACGTGAGAAGTTTTGTAGGCGGGAGTGAGAGATGAGTTACCAGAAAGGAGGCGCTGGTCAGGGGTAGATCTAAGAGGACGTAATGGAGAGTAGTTTGAGATGTATAGGGTTAATGTTATTGTCGGCTTTAGAGGTGAGGGTGAGTCATTTAAAGGATTGTGGAGACTATGGGGAGCCAGTTAGAGATTTGCAGAGTGGTGCGTCAGATCTGGGTCTTTAATGGAGAATCTAAAACAATGGAACTGTTTCCATAGATTACAGCGGTGTGATAAGTGCTGATGGATTGTTTTAATCACACCGTCCTATATATACACATTTCTTATATAGCAGGACAGCAGATTTTAATGGATGCATCTACATAACCAGGGATGTGGATACCTCCAGTAGAAGAACAAAGCTGGAATCGATTGGCCCAGTACATGACAGGGTGACGTCCGCCGGTGGTACGATGGCTTCCCCAGGCCAGTACTTGAACTTGTACCGCTGTTCCGATATCGGCATCTCAGATGAAAATCATTGAAAAAAATGTTTTATTCTTTGAATTAAGCATTTGTTAATGCATATGCATATTTTACGTTTTTTATTGTCATAATTGTTATCTATTTTTTACTTTTTTGTGTACACTAATGCGCATAGCAGGTAGTCCAGTCGCGTATGCGCATATTGACCGGTGTCCTAGTGAAGCAGTAAGTTAACCCTTACCTCTACAAGCCAGTATCGGTAAACGAACATGGTGATTGTTTTTTGTAAATTGCGGCGATAATCAGCTTTATCACTGCAAAAAAGGGGCCTATTTACTATAGATGTAGTGTAATATACGTACAATTTTTTGTGTAAATTTAAAGCAGCAATCCCATGAAAATATTAGGTGTGATTTTCAATATAAATCACTGTGACAAGTTATAAAAAGTAGCTCGGCATTTACCTATTTTCTTTGGTTTGTTTCTTTAGGCTGCTACTAATTATTTATAATTTTGCAGATTTTCCACAGTGTGAATACCATGGTTACCACAGTCACATGGTGTAGTGAGCAGAGAGGCTTTGGGACACCCCTCTGAGCTCTGTACTGAAATGTCGTCTTCCTCCTCCCTCTGACATCATGTGGCATGCTGAGAGCCTGTGTCTTTGTAAGTGGCAGACATATTTTGCAATCTCCAGAGAGATTTTGAAAAGGAAATAATGATTTGTAGAAGGACAGCTAAGAAGAATCAGATGTACACTTAAAAAGGTACTTAAGTTGCTTTTTAAATAAAAAAAACACCTATGTGGGTTTCCTGTTTTAACATGTTGGGAAGGTTTAAAACAAACAGGCTGATGCAGCGTGAGTATTACATCAGTTTACGCAGCGTATCTTCTGTGAAATCGCTGTCTGCATGACCAGAAAGTGAGCGCACGCGTGTGCAGCTATATTATTGGAGGGTGGTCAGGGGCAGGTGTAAATAGCAGGTGATGAGGATGACGGCCGCTGCTTATGATTGGCTGCTTGAGATTGAACCGCCGAAGCTGATTGGTGCTTTCTTCGTCACTCGGGCATAAGCCAAAAAAAACTTTTATTTATAATTTATGCAAAGAAGGAATTTTTTCTACTGTTTTAGAGAAGTTATTTTAACTTATATTTATGTCTAATAGTGAATGCGCTTCTTGCGTATAAAACAACATGGCGCAAGTGGGGCGTAAGTGTCTGTGACTTTAGCGTAAACCAGGCGCATATGCTGTTGGTACCAAGCTGTGCGCATCTTATGGGTGTAAATACGCAATTTTATGTCCTGCTTTTTTGTAACCGTAAATTACGACCATTTTGCAGCCAGCGCTGCACCAACCTCAAATTCTGTATATAATGGATTTTACTTATTTTGGGCTTCTTGATGATTAATGTGGTACACTTGGCAGCACTGCCAGTATACGGACCAGTATACGGACCAGTACACGGACCAGTACACGGACGGCTGGAGTACATGGCTGCAGACTCTGCACATTCTGGAGATGGAAGATACACAGGAATTGTTGGACTCTTGAACTCATGGACTATGCGGCTTAGCGCAGGTTCTAGGAACAGATTGATAGGCCCCATTGGTTTCTAGGGATTGCATTTTGTTTGATTAACAAGACATAACTCTTCTGCTTTTCCCCCCGTTCAGACTTCTCACCATAAATTTTTGGATAACACATTTGTAATAAAAATATTTCAAAGTTCTTTGACGACTTCTAAATTTTCATTGTGTTTAATATAGATATAAGATAGGGGTGAGTGTAAAATATATATCATACCGGTATGCAGTCAAAGGTTTCAGATCAGTCACCCCCTCCCATAACCTATAATCCAAGTTCTTTGATGTGTTGTTGGGGGGCTCGCCGTCCTTGTCAAGATTCTCTATAGCCCATTACACATCCATATATATAATCACTGTTCCCTCTAAGGTAATATTCTTAAAATGTGAGGGGGAGGTGTGAGATGTGAGGGGGCATGTGGGGGAGGTGTGAGAGATACGTGAGGGGGCATGTGGGGGTGGTGTGAGATGTGAGGGGGCATGTGGGGGAGGTGTGAGATGTGAGGGGGCATGTGGGGGAGGTGTGAGAGATACGTGAGGGGGCATGTGGGGGAGGTGTGAGATGTGAGGGGGCATGTGGGGGAGGTGTGAGAGATGCGTGAGGGGGCATGTGGGGGAGGTGTGAGAGATGCGTGAGGGGGCATGTGGGTGAGGTGTGAGATGTGAGGGGGCATGTGGTAGAGGTGTGAGAGATGCGTGAGGGGGCATGTGGTAGAGGTGTGAGAGATGCGTGAGGGGGCATGTGGGGGAGGTGTGAGAGATACGTGAGGGGGCATGTGGGGGAGGTGTGAGAGATACGTGAGGGGGCATGTGGGGGAGGTGTGAGAGATGCGTGAGGGGGCATGTGGGGGAGGTGTGAGATGTGAGGGGGCATGTGGGGGAGGTGTGAGAGATGCGTGAGGGGGCATGTGGGGGAGGTGTGAGAGATGCGTGAGGGGGCATGTGGGTGAGGTGTGAGATGTGAGGGGGCATGTGAGGGAGGTGTGAGATGTGAGGGGGCATGTGGGGGAGGTGTGAGAGATGCGTGAGGGGGCATGTGGGGGAGGTGTGAGAGATGCGTGAGGGGGCATGTGGGTGAGGTGTGAGAGATACGTGAGGGGACATGTGAGGGAGGTGTGAGATGTGAGGGGGCATGTGGGGGAGGTGTGAGAGATACGTGAGGGGGCATGTGGGGGAGGTGTGAGAGATGCGTGAGGGGGCATGTGGGGGAGGTGTGAGAGATACGTGAGGGGACATGTGAGGGAGGTGTGAGATGTGAGGGGGCATGTGGGGGAGGTGTGAGAGATGCGTGAGGGGACATGTGGGGGAGGTGTGAGAGATGCGTGAGGGGGCATGTGGGGGAGGTGTGAGAGATACGTGAGGGGACATGTGAGGGAGGTGTGAGATGTGAGGGGGCATGTGGGGGAGGTGTGAGAGATACGTGAGGGGGCATGTGGGGGAGGTGTGAGATGTGAGGGGGCATGTGAGGGAGGTGTGAGATGTGAGGGGGCATGTGAGGGAGGTGTGAGATGTGAGGGGGCATGTGGGGGAGGTGTGAGAGATGCGTGAGGGGACATGTGGGGGAGGTGTGAGAGATGCGTGAGGGGGCATGTGGGGGAGGTGTGAGAGATACGTGAGGGGACATGTGAGGGAGGTGTGAGATGTGAGGGGGCATGTGGGGGAGGTGTGAGAGATACGTGAGGGGGCATGTGGGGGAGGTGTGAGATGTGAGGGGGCATGTGAGGGAGGTGTGAGATGTGAGGGGGCATGTGGGGGAGGTGTGAGATGTGAAGGGGCATGTGGGGGAGGTGTGAGAGATACGTGAGGGGGCATGTGGGGGAGGTGTGAGAGATACGTGAGGGGGCATGTGGGGGAGGTGTGAGAGATGCGTGAGGGGGCATGTGGGGGAGGTGTGAGATGTGAGGGGGCATGTGGGGGAGGTGTGAGAGATGCGTGAGGGGGCATGTGGGGGAGGTGTGAGAGATGCGTGAGGGGGCATGTGGGTGAGGTGTGAGATGTGAGGGGGCATGTGAGGGAGGTGTGAGATGTGAGGGGGCATGTGGGGGAGGTGTGAGAGATGCGTGAGGGGGCATGTGGGGGAGGTGTGAGAGATGCGTGAGGGGGCATGTGGGTGAGGTGTGAGAGATACGTGAGGGGACATGTGAGGGAGGTGTGAGATGTGAGGGGGCATGTGGGGGAGGTGTGAGAGATACGTGAGGGGGCATGTGGGGGAGGTGTGAGAGATGCGTGAGGGGGCATGTGGGGGAGGTGTGAGAGATACGTGAGGGGACATGTGAGGGAGGTGTGAGATGTGAGGGGGCATGTGGGGGAGGTGTGAGAGATGCGTGAGGGGACATGTGGGGGAGGTGTGAGAGATGCGTGAGGGGGCATGTGGGGGAGGTGTGAGAGATACGTGAGGGGACATGTGAGGGAGGTGTGAGATGTGAGGGGGCATGTGGGGGAGGTGTGAGAGATACGTGAGGGGGCATGTGGGGGAGGTGTGAGATGTGAGGGGGCATGTGAGGGAGGTGTGAGATGTGAGGGGGCATGTGAGGGAGGTGTGAGATGTGAGGGGGCATGTGGGGGAGGTGTGAGAGATGCGTGAGGGGACATGTGGGGGAGGTGTGAGAGATGCGTGAGGGGGCATGTGGGGGAGGTGTGAGAGATACGTGAGGGGACATGTGAGGGAGGTGTGAGATGTGAGGGGGCATGTGGGGGAGGTGTGAGAGATACGTGAGGGGGCATGTGGGGGAGGTGTGAGATGTGAGGGGGCATGTGAGGGAGGTGTGAGATGTGAGGGGGCATGTGGGGGAGGTGTGAGATGTGAAGGGGCATGTGGGGGAGTTGTGAGATGTGAAGGGGCATGTGGGGGAGGTGTGAGAGATACGTGAGGGGGCATGTGGGGGAGGTGTGAGATGTGAAGGGGCATGTGGGGGAGGTGTGAGAGATACGTGAGGGGGCATGTGTGGGAGGTGTGAGATGTGAAGGGGCATGTGGGGGAGGTGTGAGAGATGCGTGAGGGGACATGTCGAGGGATGTGTCAGGGGCGACGCTTACAGAACTGCACACGTTGAATAGTATTGAAATGATTCCACTTTATCCACAAACATCTCCGATTAGAAACAGAATAGGCCACATCACATATCTGCCCAAACCACGCCCATTTCAAGTGACACCAGGTCCTCTGTCTGGACAGACCACAGCCCCTCAGGCAGCCACATACAATGAGTTGGCAGGTATGAGTTCTAAATGAGAGCCCCACATGTATACTGTTTATATAATATATTGTTGCAGAGCCCACTTTATACAATGTCTCCCTGGGTGAACGGCTACAGGTAATCCACACTCTGCACCTCTTCAGTGCCAGTCTGGTCCTCTATGCTCTACGTTAATTACATTTTGGACAGCTAAACAGGTAAGTGAAAGTGAATGCAGAGATGTGTTTATATTCTCCCTATACATCCCCATATGAGCTTCATAATGTTTAAACCTTTCCATCCCAATAATAACATTCGATGTGCAAAATATCACAAACACCTGACAACATGGTAATATAAATGATACAACATGTTTTATGTTTTTTGTAATTTGTTTAAATAACAAATTGACTGCAACATTATAAAATACATACAACTTATATTATCAATTTTACCCACTCACAAAAAATGGAGGATTTACTGCCTGAAATTTTCATCCTCATAGAAAACCTGAAGATTTAATACGTGAAGTCAGAGTGATGTTTAACCCCTGATAGAAACGGGTAGAAATGCCAAGTCTTTGACTATAGTGGCAGAAACTCTACTGACCGTTTTGTTGGGTTATTATGACTGTAAATCTATTTGGCTTAGTACCTTGTTAACGTTTCTAATCAGTGAAGCATTATATCTCCAGATAGTTTTATCTTCAATCAAAGATGTCATAGGTGACTTAGGCATTTTGTTGTGGTACACCTGGGCAGTTTTAATTGGGACTTTCATAGAGCCCCCAATTCGCTTTAGAACTGAGTGCACAGACGTTTGAATCACCATTCTAGGATCCACAATCATTTTCCGGCCACTTGCATTTTCCCCCTTGTCTGGCTCACGGTGAACATACTGCAGGATATTGAACCCCGGCAAACTCTTCCATGATGAAATGTTGGAAAAGTTTCCATCAGTGGCTACGGTTTGAGGGAAAATGTGACTTTCAAACAGAAAAATCCCCACTCCTGGGTTCTGTTGTTGAAGACTTTCCATCATGCTGTCCCACGTCTGGTGTTCGAATGGCAGAATTATTTCATCAATATCAATCAGTACCACAAACTTAGTCCTGTACATATTCCGATAGATGCAGTCATTGAGTGTTGCCATTTGACCATAATACCCAATATCCTTCCCTTTAGCAGAATAGAGCCATTGTAGGTCTGTTGTAAAATACCGCTGAATTGGCCATGGTATGACCTCTAAAACACCCTCTGTGATGTAGTACTGCATCACTTTTTCCACCTGTGAGCTGCAGTTATTAAGGTAGATCATGATCCGTTGGGCCCCCAATATCCGGTACATCTCCATGGTCTGTATGAATTGTAAGACGTTATTGTAATTCCGATACATGGTGGAAATGCAGACAGTGAAGTTGGTAGAAAACGGTTTCACGTCTCGATTTTGTATCTGGAACAGAGGTAATTGTGCCATGTTTCCTGAAGGAGACGTATGAACAGATAGGTACTTGGCGTGGCAGTCTGGTGGCTCCATACACACCAGGTCCGTTGTGCCGTAGGGGAAGCCGAACCGATCAGTGTGTATGTCTATCTCCGCCTTGGAAACCACCACAGAGTTGTTCACGGTGCAACAAAACCAACAGTATAGATCCTTCACCTCTTCATGATGAATAATGCTGAGAATACGAACTGCACTTTTATTGTGTACTCTGTTGTCGAAATACGGGGATATGATAAATGTCCGGTTATCTCCCAGTGGTGTAATAGTATCGGTGGATAGTTTACTACCACAACAGGCACACGGTGATCTCCATTGAGTGGTCAAAATTCTGGTATATAAAAATCGCAGTAGAAAGTAGGCAGTCAGTAATAAAGACATCCATACTAGGATTTTCCTTGGGAATCTGACCATTGTATCAGGAGATGAAACAACTAGAGGAGAAGAATAAGAACACACATGATAAGGAACAAGGATAAATGTTTAGAACAGGTAACTAATCATCCCCCAGCTTTCTACTCCAATATTATGTTCAGCCACTAGGTGGTGCTACATGTTGTTAATATCAGTACATTCCAATGACGGTAACCCATAGAGTGGTGCTGAGTCACCTGCCAAGCTGTGTGCAGAGGTCTCCTATAATTACACTAGGCCGGTGGTGCAGTGTTGCTTACCTGCCAGTACTACTACAGTTACACTAATCTCTTCTGTTCTTCTACTGCTTGTTTTAGCCTCATTTATATGTTAGATTAGTCATTAGAGTGAGTGGATATAGGGGCTGTAGTTATTGCTTGTGTCACATTTGTATAGTTTCTATTATATATCTATCAAAAAGTGTCTAGAAATGAAATTTCCCTCCCTAAGTGCATTTTGAAAGCAGCAAAAATGTGTCCCGTTGGCAATGAGTAGATGGTGGGGATCAGGTAACGTCATACTTGACAACTCGCCCGGAATGTCCAGGAAACTCCCAAAATCCAGGTAGCTCCCGGGAGACCAGAGCTTTCTCCCACATCTGCCCACTAGGGGGTAGGATTTGGAGCCTCCATGATGTCATTCTCAGGGAATTGTGTCATTTTGGCCCCACCCGCCGCAGGGGGCAAAATGACATAATTCATGAAGCACCATCCCCTCCGTCATCACACACCCACCTCCCCTCTGGGATCTCCCCGAGGGCAACATTCACAAATTGGCAAGTATGGGTAACGTCCTAAAGATTCCTTTTGTGGGTAGAAATATGTTTTGCGGCCCCCTGCTAACCTGGGGGCACCCTCCTAATTTTGCCTTCTCCAATAAAACAATTCATTGAAATAATCTTGTCCTGCAAAATAAAATCTAGTCTGCATTCAGCGAAAAACTTCTCTGGTGTCACTATTTTCATGAGCTAAATCTATGCACATTCCTTACAATCAGACAAATTTCCACAAATACACTTCTATTGTGTCGTCTGTGCGGATACCGGGCTTAATGTATCGCTCGCTCTGTGCCGCACAGCTGGCCGACCCTGTACGCAACCAAGGTTCAAAGTCACCCAGGCAATAAAATAGGTTTATGTAACAAAATGATAGCCCCAAACGGCAATAATAATATTTAAATAATAACCCGCAACAAATAGCACTACAGTCTGGCACAGACAACATACAGGGTATAATAACTCACCAGTATCCTAGCCACTCTCAGGGATTGCTGTCTATCCAAACTTCTCCTGGGACTCCCGACGCGCTCTCCTTTCAGGCTACCAGCAAGGCAGCGGCCTCGGGTAACCGACTCTCCGCTTTGACCTGGACAAGGCCAGTACTCCAGGAACTGATTGTCCCTTCCCTTCCTCCTGGCAGAGCCTGACTTTAGCCATCACTGATAGTGAATGACAATTTGCTGTTTTAAGGAGCTGCCTTTTGAAGTGATAAATGTCCTTCTGAGGAGTCCCAGGACCTACCTGATTGGTCTTTTTCACAGAAAGCAGATGAGCCAGTCTTGATATAATTAGGAACGGATTTGTTTTGTGGCTACACAGCAGATTTTGGTTAAACAAGAGAGGTAGAACTCTGTAATTAAACAAAGAGCTCTCTCTTAACACACACAAAGGGCAGGGGACCCCCTTGTGTGACGTACTATCATACAGGACTTGGTGGACAATAATCCTTTACCTAGGCTGAGACAATGGAGATCGTTTGCACTTGGAGCTCTTAGCAGTTAATATTGCGATGCTTATGAGGATGTTTTAAGTTGCCAAGCCCAGGATCCCTGGACGTATTACAGAGCTTGTAGCTAGGTGAGCACTAGAGGGTGAATGAGGGCAGTGTAGGGGTGTTTTTATTTAACAAAAATATATTTTTAAGTTCATGTTTTATTTACATTTTTCCTTGGTTCATCGTCATCATCATTTATTTATATAGCGCCACTAATTCCGCAGCGCTGTACAGAGAACTCATTCACATCAGCCCCTGCCCCATTTGAGCTTACAGTCTAAATTCCCTAATATAGGCACACACTCACACACAGACACAGACAGACAGAGAGGGAGACAGACAGACAGAGAGGGAGAGACTAGGGTCAATTTTGATAACAGCCAATTAACCTACCAGTATGTTTTTGGAGTGTGGGAGGAAACCGGAGCACCCGGAGGAAACTCACGCAAATACAGGGAGAACATACAAACTCCACACAGGTAAGGCTATGGTCGGGAATCGAACTCATGACCCCAGTGCTGTGAGGCAGAAGTGCTAACGGGCCCTAGGTGTCAGGGCATGCTGGCACTTGTGGTTCCCCAAGTACCAGCACTGCAAGTTTTCAGCATGCCTAAACACCTAATAGCAGCCTAGGCATGCTGGGACCTGTAGTGTACCTGGAACAAAATGGATTTTTACATTATTTCCATTAATATTACCCCTCACCCACCACCCCAGGGTTGTGGGAAGAGCCCAGGGACTACCTTGGGCTGGGTCACCAGCATTTTTTTTTCCTATAAAATAGGCAGCTGAGTTGAGTCTTACCCCCCAGGCTAAAATGTGATCCCCCCCGTCCCCTGGAAGAGCCCTAGTGCTGTCAGCATGGGACTGATAAATCTATCTGGAAGGGGGAGGGGGGCTGGTTTGACATTATGACAGGGGGACAACATGCTGGGGGAGATGTGAGGGGCATTTGGGATGGTCTGAGGGGGCATTTTATGACAAGTGGAGGGAATTCGGGGCTAGTTTGGAGCCAATGACAGATCTGAGTGACACGTGGAAGCAGGTGGCGCATGTAGGTGCAAGTTGGGATGAGTGATGTTGGGGGGGGGGGGGCAAAGTTGTTTTGAAATTTAGTGCAACTTGGGCCCTTTTGGTGATTGGCGGGCCCCACATTTAACCCTTGAAGTGTATCCGGTTGTGCAAAACCATTTCTGAGCAGATGATTATGGGCATTATTGCAGCCTTTGGTTGTGATCATATATGTGAGTGCCATAAAGACTGTGGCCTTGTGCTGCCCTTTATAAACACCCCCAATAGGTCAGTAAATGTCAATATAAAAAGGACAATGAAGATCTGCAAAATGCAAAGCAGGATCCATTTATTGCAGGGAACTATAGATAGACCTAGGCAGCCTGCTGCCATAATTACATTTACATGTCCCAGAGACGTTAGTCACCAGTGGGTGTGATAACACCGACGGCCCGCATGTCAGAATGATGCATTGTGGGATGCAGGGACAGGTCTGGAACTTTCTGCTCTGCACACCTGAGGGTAGATTTACTAAACTGCAGGTTTGGAAAAGTGGAGATGTTGCCTATAGCAACCAATCAGATTCTACCTGTCATTTTGTAGAATGCACTAAATAAATGATAACTATAGTGGGATACATGGAGTGAGATGTACATTTCCATGTCATAAAACAATCCCAGAGTCCCCTCAGTATTTCAGGAGAAAAAAATAAAAGTTTAAATGATTGAAGCAGGGACCTATAGGTGTTAACAGGTGGGACCTTGATGTGATGTTTTTACTGTTACCATCATTATTCAGACTCATGGGAGTTTCTCAGAACTGGAGATAATGAGGTTTATCCCAAGCTCACAAAACGTCATATAAAGCTCACAATGTAAAATATCTTAGAACCAGTCATTTGTAAAATTTAGTATCCTATTACCCTTAACATAAAGATCCTTGTACAACCCTCCCCCCATCTCCTTTATCCCTTAAGATATAGGTGCACCAGTAATCTGAAGGGGACTTTGTGTGTGTGTTTAAGGTTTCCAATGTGCAAATAAATCTCTTTGTATATTTGTTTACATGAATACACTCTGCCATGTGTAACATAAACCTGTACTGTCCCCAACCAGGGGGGAGGGGGGTACAGCTAGCCCCCACCCGTTTGTCACAAGACCATTTGGTTTGACGTTAAACCAAGTACTATCAAGGTATATAACAGCGTATAAAACAGCAGTCATTCCATAGTAATCGCCCGTCATTCTACATGTAAAACATGACCAAGTACCTTAGCAATAAGTGTGTGGAAGATATAATTAAGAAGTATAAGATTTTTAAAAAATATACATAAAATTCCAATTTGCTATCATAGAAGACTATTGGCGTTCCTTTCAGCAGAGTGAAGCTGTCATTCCTTTTAGTACATCCCTATATTACAGCCTCAGATATGTAAGTTTGCAGACACGTTATAACATTTAAATCCAGGTCAAGCCCAAGAGACACAGCAGAGTCTGCGGCAGTTTGACATTAGTGGGTTTACCTGCGTCCACTATGATCATAGGATATAAACCAGATGGTGCCGCTATCAGCACCTGGACCCATTGTCTTTTGGGAACACGCAAAATATATATATATATATATATATATATATATATATATATATATATATATATATATATATATATATATATAATTACCCTGTGGTTACGTTGTCTGATTTAACCCTTATGGACTTTCCACAGGAGAGGTTGTCCCTGAACTAGAACTTATCTTCAGGGCATTGATCAGAAATTTGCACTAGAAATAAATATACTTTGGGCACAGGCTGGCTGATGGGGGGCTAAGGAAGCGCAGCATCTTTCTGACGTTTTTACCAGTATTACCATGTTCCACTGGGGCTGAGCGCAAGGACGCTTTGAGAAAGCTCTTGGGATATTTTGCTGCAAGCATGGACAATATACAAGGTTTTGTCTACACTTTAACAAGTATTGTTTTCCAACGACCGTGTGTACGAGTCCAAATGGTAATTTTGAAAGCTACATTAATGCAACCCTGCAAAGCAAAATCCATATTGTTAGGTCACATGCTTTTTAGAGGTGAAAATGCCTATATTGGGCCTGGAGAGATGACGGTGTAAGCAGAGGAGTTACAGTGCGACTAGTTGGGAGATTTCTTTATGCATTACTATTCAGTGGGACATATTGTAGAAACATCCCAGTACAGCAGTATGATATATAGACCGTCTTGCTGTCTCCTCACAGCTATAAGTGTATGGCGTCAATTTATGCAAAAAAACAGGATTGAAATGAATAAGGTTGTTTTGTACTAGTGATAGGAGGTGGGACATTATATCAATTCTTTTATTACACAGACCCTTCCATCTGAATCCAATAACCCAAAAAAAAAGTCACACAGAGCATTTTACAGGGGACACAGTTCCCAAAAGCGGAATTTACAGCAGGTTTAAGGTGAACGCATAAAACGACGCATGTTAAGGGTCTGTTCAGTGATCAGTGAGTATAGGGATCAATAGACTACTATTCTGGTACTGCCTTCAATTCCGGATCACTCACAGTGGACACTTGTCCAATTGCCTATAAGTCCTTAGAATACCAAAACTGTCCCTCAATACATACATCAATATATAACATTAGCACTTTGCTGGCGGCTGTAAGCTGGCACAGCCAATAGGATGTGTGTGAAGGAGGAGCAAGGACAACAAGTAAACATTCACAGCTGCTCGTGTTGATGGGTCCGATCAGCTCAGTGGTCTTCTGCTGATCTGCTCTTATAATGGCAATTATTACAAAACTGCACACGTTGAATAATATGGAAAAAATTCCACTTTATTCACAAACATTTCTGATAGGCCACATGACACATCTGCCCAAACCACGCCCATTTCAAGTGACACCAGGTCCTCTGTCTGGACAGACCACAGCCCCTCAGGCAGCCAAATACAATGACAGTTGGCAGGTATGAGTTCTAAATGAGAGCCCGACATGTATACTGTTTATATAATATATTGTCGCAGAGCCCACTTTATACAATGTCTCCCTGGGGGAACGGCTACAGGGAAAACACACTCTGCACCAACTCTGGACTGGCAACTCTGCCATATCGATATTGTTAGTAGGCTGGTCTGGGTTCTCAATAGTTTTCTAAAACAGCTGTTCAGCGTCACTCAGCATCCCAGACCTGGTTTTAATACAACAGCGATGGCTGTAGCTATTGTATGGTCTTAACTCAGCCCCTACTGATGTCCTGGGTCAGCTGCGGCTCAGACACAATAGTGAGACACCCGGTGAGTGACAGAACCCTTTGTGGCATAAGTAGATGCACACATGAATGTAGGCTGGCACTCTGAATGCCAGAGCGCCTCTTCAGTGCCAGTCTGGTCCTCTATGCTCTATGTTAATTTCATTTTGGACAGCTAAACACACAAGTCAAATTGAATGCACATATGGGTTTATATTGTCTCACTATACACCCCCATATCAGCTTGTTATCATGTTTAAACTTTTCAACCCCAATAATAACATTCTATGTGCAAAATGTCACAGACACCTGACAACATAGTAAAATAATCAATGCAACATTTTCTTACGTTTTTTGTAAATTTGTTTAATCAATATATTGACTGCAACATTACATAATATATACAACTTGTATTCCCACTTTTACCCACTCACAAAAATACTGAGGATTTACTGCCTAAAAGTTTCATCCTTATTGAAAATATGAAGATTTAATACCTGAATTCAGGGTGATGTTTTCACTCATATAAAAAGATAGAAATGTCAAATCTTTAACTATGGTGGCCGAAACTCTAATGATCATTTTGTTGGGTTACTACGATTGTAAATCTATTTGACTTAGTACCTTGTTAACGTTTCTAATCAATGAAGCATTATATCTCCAGATAGTTTTATCTTCAATCAAAGATGCATTAGGATACTTAGGTCCTTTGCAGTGGTGAATCAGTGCAGTCTTAAATGGGACTTCTGTAGAACCCCCTATATGTTTTAAAACTGTGTGTACTGATGTTTGAATTACCGTTCTAGGATCCACAATCATTTTCTGGGCTTTTAAATACTTCCCACCTGGTTCACGGTGAACATACTGCAGGATATTGAATCCTGGCAAATTCTTCCATGATGAAGTGTTCGAAAAGTTTCCATCAGTGGCTACGGTTTGAGGGAAAATGTGATTTTGAAACAGAAAAATCCCCACTCCTGGGTTCTGTTGTTGAAGACTTTCCATCATGCGGTCCCACGTCTGGTGTTTGAATGGTAAAATTATTTCATCAATATCAATCAGTACCACAAACTTGGTCCTGTACATATTCCGATAGATGCAGTCATTGAGTGTTGCCATTTGACCATAATACCCAATATCCTTGCCATTAGCAGAATAGAGCCATGCATGGTCTGTTGTAAAATACCGCTGAATTGGCCATGGTATGACCTCTAAAACACCCTCTGTGATGTAGTACTGCATCACTTTTTCCACCTGTGAGCTGCAGTTATTAAGGTAGATCATGATCCGTTGGGCCCCCAATATCCGGTACATCTCCATGGTCTGTATGAATTGTAAGACGTTATTGTAATTCCGATACATGGTGGAAATGCAGACAGTGAAGTTGGTAGAAAACGGTTTCACGTCTCGATTTTGTATCTGGAACAGAGGTAATTGTGCCATGTTTCCTGAAGGAGACGTATGAACAGATAGGTACTTGGCGTGGCAGTCTGGTGGCTCCATACACACCAGGTCCGTTGTGCCGTAGGGGAAGCCGAACCGATCAGTGTGTACGTCTATCTCAGCCTTGGAAACTTCCACAGAGTTGTTCACGGTGCAACAAAACCAACAGTATAGATCCTTCACCTCTTCATGATGAATAATGCTGAGAACACGAACTGCACTTTTATTGTGTACTCTGTTGTCGAAATACGGGGATATGATAAATGTCCGGTTGTCTCCCAGTGGTGTAATAGTATCGGTGGTTAGTCTACTACCACAACAGGCACACGGTGATCTCCACTCAGGAAAATTAATGTTCAAAGGTTTGGTATAGAAAAATCCCAGTAGAACGACAGCCAGTAATAAAGACATCCATGCTAGGATTTTCCTTGGGAATCTGACCATTGTATCAGGAAGTGGAACAACTAGAGGAGAAGAACGAGAACACACATAAAGGAACATGATAAAGGTTTAGAAAAGGCAACTATTCAGCCCCAGCTTTCTATTCTTATTTTATGTTATGTAACAGAGGATTTAATAGCGGTACATTCCAATGACGGTAACACATAGAGTGGTGCTGAGTCACCTGCCAAGCTGTTTGCAGAGAGATCCTATAATTACATTAGGACGGTGGTGCAGTGTTTCTTACCTATCAGTACTACTCCAGTTACACTAATCTCTGCTGTTCTTCTACTGCTTGTTTTAGCCTCATTTATAAGAATAATGAAAGCTAGTGGAATTAGGGGCTGTATGTATTGCATGTGTCACTTGTGTAGTTGAATGTTTCTATTATATTTCTATCAAAATGCGTCTAGAAATAAAATTTCCCAACCAAAGGGCATCTTGGTCATTGGCAATATTGGCTTCTAAGAAGATGGTGGGGATCAGGTAGCGGCCTAAAGATTCCTTTTGTGAGTAGAAATATGTTTTACGACCCCTTGCTTACCTGGGAGCACCCTCCTAAATTTGCCTTCTCCAATTCATTGAAGTTATTATTAATATCTATTAATAAGGCGCCACAGATTCCGTAGCGCCGGATCCAGAGTTAAGTAACACACAGATGAGGTAATACATATAAGTAGCACAGCTGAGTGCAAAGTAATGCTATCGGGACTCACACGGAGTGCAGCAAAAGACGTGACAGCACAAATGAGGGAGTTAGTAGACAGATATGGGACAATAGGTAGAGAGGACCCTGCCCGCAAGAGTTTACATTCTAGAGGGAGGGGTGGTGAGAGAGAGTAGAACTAGCTGGAGGTAATTGGAGATGGCAGGCTAGGAAGAAGAGGTGATGGATAGAATCCTTAGGAGAGCTTCAAAAGTTAGTGTTGAGTGAGCATTTGATGGACTGAAGTTTGGTGGAGAGTCGAGTGAGGCGAGGTAGAGAGTTCCAAAAAATGGGGCAGCACGGCAGAAGTCTTGTAGGCGAGCATGGGAGAAGGTAATGAGAGGTGAATGGAGGTCAGAGGCAGAGCAGAGTGGCCGGGTAGGTATGTACCTCGAGACAAGGTCAAAGATGTAAGGGTTAGAAGTGTTGGTAAGTGCTTTGTAAGTGAGGGTAAGGAACTTGAACTGAATTCTGAAACGGATAGGGAGCCAATGAAGGTATTTACACAGGTGAAGCAGAAGAGGTGCGGTGGGAGAGGAAGATGAGCCTAGCGGCAGCATTTTGTATGGATTGAAAGTCGGAAAATGTGAAAGGAATGCCAGTGAAAAGGAGGTTGCAATAGTAGAGACAAGAAATGATGAGTGAATGGACCAGGATTTTGGTTGCTTCCTGAGAAAGGTAGGGACAGATTTTTGTAATGTTATGGAGGCAGAAGTGGCAGGATTTGGTGAGGGACTGGATATGAGGGGTAAAGCTGTGGACTGAGTCAAGGGTGACTCCATGGCAGCAGGCTTGGGTGACAGGAGAAAGAGTGATGTTAACCAAAATGGAGATATTGGAAGGGACAGCAACACTGTCAGGAGGAAAGATGATGAGCTCGGATTTGGAGATGTTGAGTTTCAGGAGCGCTGTGACGTCCAGGTATTTACAGCAGAGACAGCTGGATACCTGGGTTAGGAAGGCAGGAGAGAGGTCAGGGGAGGAAAGATAGATTTGTGTGTCATCAGCATAGAGGTGATACTGGAAGCCAAATGATTGAAGGAGTTCACCAAGTCAGGTGGTGTAGAGAGAGAAGAGCAGAGGGCCAAGGACAGAGCCTTGTGAGACTCCAATAGAAAGGGAAGAGGGGGGAGGAAGAGTGAGAAGCAGACACACTAAAAGACCGGCCAGTTAGGTAGGAGGCAAACCAGGAGAGAGCTGTTTCGCGAATACCTAGGGAGTGAAGGGTGGTGAGGAGAAAAGAATGATCGACGGTGTCAAAAGCAGCAGACATATTGAGGAGTACAAGAAGGGAAAACGGACTTTTGGACTTAGTTTACAGTAAGTCGCTTGTTACTTTAGTGAGGGCAGTGTCAGTTGAGTGAAGGGGACGGAAGCCAGACTGGAGAGTGTCAAAAAGAGAGCGGGAAGAGATAAAGTGGGTCAGACGATTGAAGACAAGCCGTTCGAGAATTTTAGAAGCAAAGGGCAGTAGAAATATGGGGAGATAGATGGAGATAGAGGATGGGTCAATGGAAGGTTTCTTGAGAATAGGGGCGATGAGGGCATACTCATGGCCGATGGCAAGATACCTGTGGAAAGAGAGGTTAAAAAGATGAGAAAGGTGACAACAGGCATTGGAAGGAGGGAGCGGAGGAACTTGGAGGGGGCAGGATCGAGAGGACAGGTTGTAGAAGAAGTGGAGGAGAGAAGAGAGGGTATCTCAGGCACAGTTACAGGAGGAACCAAGGGTGACTGACGAGAACAGATATCATTGTGGATAAAGTCAATTTTGTTTTGAAGTAGGTGGCAAGGTCAAGAGCTGTCATGGATGAGGTGGGGAGGACACCGTAAAGAATTAATGGTAGAAAAGAGGTGTTAGGGTTTATTGGACATGGAGGAGACGAGGGATGTGAGATACGTTTGTTTTGCAAGAGAAAGGGCAGAATAGTAGAAATAAAGGATAAATTTGAAGTGGATGAAGTCAGCAATGGAGCAGGATTTGCATTCATAGGAGCGGGAGCACTTTTGGAGGAGACGAGTAAGAAGGGAGTGCCACTGTTGGTGCTTGGATTGGTGGAGATGAAGGTGGGTGGCTTTGGCTGCAGTATTATTAGCAACAGAGAGTGTGGTGTTGTAAAGAGAGACAGCAGCGTTGGGACATGATGGGGAAGAAATGGGAGCAAGTAAGGGTTCGAGAGAGGACGCAAAGATGATGGGATCAATGCTGTTGATAGAACGCAGTGTGCGAGCGACTTGGGTGGGAGAGGTGGTGCAAGGGGTAAAGGAAAGGAGATTGTGGTCAGAGAGGGTCTGGGCGACAGAATTGATGATGTTGGAGATGTCACAGAGATGGGAGAACACTAGGTCCAGGGAGTGTCCATCACGGTGGGTGGCAGAAGTTGTCCATTGGGAGGAAGTGAAAGTGAGAAATTTAGAGGCAGCAGTAGAAATTGGGGATTTTAACATGCCTACTGATTCTTCTATGATAATAGTGGGAAGATCAGAAGAGAGGAAATTGGAAAGCCAGGTGGCAAAGTTATCAAGAAATTGAGAGGATGGCCCAGGGGCACGATAGGAAACAGCAACACGAAGGTGGAGAGGGGAGAAGAGGCGGATGGAGTGAAATAATCTTGACCTGCAAAATAAAATCTAGTCCACATTTCGCAAAATGCCCCTCTCGTGTATGACAGGCTCATCCCATCTGAAAATACAATAGTTTGCACTCATGCCATATGTCACTATTTTCATGTGCAAAATCTATGCACATTCCTTAAAATTATACACATTTCCACAAAAACACTTCATAAATTATTCCAAATCCTTACTGAGTGATAGTCTGGCAGCCAATGGTTGTGACAGATCTGAAGGTAATCGTGTACAGCGTGTCAACATAAATCAGCATGCTGATCGGGGTTTTTTTTTTTTTGCTGTCATTTTTAAATTGCTAATAGCTTATTTTTCCAATAAAGTGTGTACCTAGCCCAAGAGAGAACTAAACTGGTTGTTCATCAAGGAAGATGAGCTCATCAATTTTGTCCTTGAGGTAGGAAGCAAGATCCTGGGCACTGATAGTAGTTGGAGGGTTAGAGGTTGGAGAGGTGAGAAGAGATTTAAAGGTATTAAAAAGGTGTTTGGGGTTATAAGCCTGAGCATAGATGTGTGATTGGTAATATGTTTGTTTTTCAGTATCAAGAGCATTTTGATAGGATGACTGGGGTCATGAGTTCAATTCCCGACCATGGCCTTATCTGTGTGGAGTTTGTATGTTCTCCCTGTGTTTGTGTGGGTTTCCTCCGGGTGCTCCGGTTTCCTCCCACACTCCAAACACATACTGGTAGGTTAATTGGCTGCTATCAAATTGACCCTAGTCTGTGTATCTGTGTGTATGTTAGGGAATTTAGACTGTAAGCCCCAATGGGGTATTCTATGTACAGCGCTGCGGAATTAGTGGCGCTATATAAATAAATGATGATGAGAGTAGTAGATAGCAGAATATGTGATGAAATCATTAGAGAAGATTTACGCCAGTGATGTTCTGCTTGACAGGAAAGTTTTTGAAGATTTTGTGTTACTTTAGTATACCACGGCTAACATCGAATTGACTTGGAGTATGAATAATCGCTGTTGCCGCTTGATCAAGGACTGTTGCTCGGGTGTCTTGAAAATGAGGTACTGCCATATCAAGAGAGGAAAATGTAGACACTGGGGAGAGAAGTGCAAAACTGTTGAAAAGCAATAGAGTTAAGACTACTGCTGGTGTGAGGAGGACTTGTAGAGTTTGACAGCAGAAAGATTAAAGTGGAGGGAGCTGCGAGCTGAAATCCGGCTTAGAATTACCGTAATATATTTAACGCCGCGGAAAACGGCAACAATTGAATATGCCCCAGGGTGTCATTTAGATTACCTCTCTATTTATTTGCATGTGTTAATATATTCTGTAGATGTAAAATCAATTATACTAATATACAGCAACCTAGGAGATCCAGGTAGCAGCCAAAAAAAAAACCAACAAAAAACAAAAACCTCTTGTCCTCTCTCACATACCCTCTTGTCCCCCTTGTGGCAGGGAAGCATGTTTGAGAAAAGCAGGTGGATGAAGGGGGTGGGGGGCATTTCAAAGAAAAGCTAGTGGGCAGAAGGGCATGTGTAGGATAACAGCTGGCTAGGGCACCTTGGGCAGGGGTGTATGAGTAAAGCTGGTGTTATGTGGGTAGCATGTGTGACAAAAGATTATGGGCAAGGGGTGGCATATGCGAGAATAGCTGGTGGGCAGCGGGTACAGGTCAGTGTGTAACAGGTGTGTGCTGTCTGAAATCTAACATTTGGGGCTCCCCTCTGAATATCCTGCATTAGTACCTCGGCCTTATTCTGCGTCAGACATCAGTGTATCTGGACCGCAGCCTTACCAGCCAGGAGGAGGTAAGAGATCTTTTTCATTTTACAGATGTCAAGTGTGTGAGGGGCCGGGAAGGGAGTTTTGGTGAGGGGGCGGGCAGAGGAGAGGGGCGGGGGGCTGAGGCTTTGCCTAGAGCGCTGAGCAACCTTGCACCATCCCTGCATCTGAGGTGACAATTCTTTCTCCTTCCGACAAGGAATCCTTTACCACGCTACCCACCCCTCCTTCAACATTCGTTGTGTCATGTGCGATGATACCTGGCATAAGGTATCGCTCTGTGCTGCACAGCTGGCCTACCCTGTACCTACCCAAGGATCAAACTCACCAAGGCAAATATCAGAAATAATATAAAAAGGTTTGTTTTAAAAACATGGTCGCCCCGTCCCTTCCACCCACTTATGTTTTGCGAGATCTAACCCCCTTTGAAGACCTTTGTAAAAATCACCCTAGGGACAGAGGCTTGATATCCCAACTTTATGGTATATTTATTGCTGCTGTCTTTCCTACTCCGAGGGCACATGAGGCTGATTGGGAAAGGGATCTAGGACCCCCTCCGGACGACGAAGCGTGGGAGGACATGAGACTGGGGTTAGCCAAAAGCTCCATATCCACCAAACTTAAAGAAACCTCTTATAAAATCTACTATCGTTGGTATTATACTCCTGCACGACTTCACAACATGTTTCCCTCCTCTTCCCCTTATTGCTGGAGGGGCTGTGGCCACAGGGGAACTATACTCCATATATGGTGGACCTGCCCAACTATCTCCTCCTTCTGGGATGCGGTTTGTGACATTCTAAACTCTCTATCTGAGGCTCCCGTTGCAAAGGACCCCTGGGTGTTTCTACTATGTTATGCTCCGGAGCTCGACAAATTTTCCAAAAAACCAGTTTCACACATACTGACAGTGGCTAAATCCCTTATCGCACTAAACTGGAAAAAAATTCCCCCCCCCCCCCTTTCTCCAACAGCCCTTAAAAAAACAAATCTGGCATGTCGCAGCCATGGAACAGATTACCTATTACCTCCATGATAGAGGCCATGTTTTTAACCAGGTTTTGGGCTCCAAGTCAATTTGTAGAAAGCTCGCGCCCCCCTAACAATTAGCCCCGTAATGAGGACCCATGTGTGGTAAATCCGGCTCCCTCATACATTTTGCTCCCTTACCGTCTTGAGTCATCTACACACTCTCCACCTCCTGAGCTCTATCATATCCCTGCTCTGTGGTCTCCCCCCCCCCTTCCTCTGACTCCCTCCCGTCCTCCCCATTCCCATATTTCACACTTTCACTACAGTTATATACAATTTAATACTGCATATAATTGTAAAAATGGTTGCCTTTTATTATAAGCTTCTATGTACAACGTGTTGATTTGATTGTTCTGACTCTGTTTCTATACGTCTGTACAACAATAACACAGTCACATTCCCTGTATTTGCTTATATGACCAACCAAAATAAAGAAATTAAAAAACAAAAAACATGGTTGCCCCAAACAGCAATAATCATATTTTACTAACAACCTGCAACAAATACCACTACAGTCTGGCACAGATAACATACAGGGTATAATAACTCACCAGTATCCTAGCCACTCTCAGGGGTACTGTCCATACAAGCTTCTCCTGGGACTCAAACTCTCTTTCCTTTGAGGCTATCAGCCAGCTAGTGGTCCCCAGGTCACTGACACTCCACGGTTGGCAGATACACAGCTCCCCAAGACCTGGAGATCAGGACAACGGCAGTACTCCAGGAGCTGATTGTCCCTTCAATGTCACCTGGCAGAGACTCAATACCAGCCTGACTTTAGGGATCACTAGTAGTGATTGATAATTAGCTGTTTTGAGGATCTGCCTCTTAAAGTCATAAATGGCCTTCTGAGGAGTCCTAGGATCTATATGATTGGTCCTTTTCTGTGTTTATCTTTCACAGATAGCAGATGAGCCAGTCTTGATATAATTAGTACAGGTATTTTTCTGTTTGGTTAAACAGGAGAGATCACAATCCAACTACTATTACTTTTAAATGCACATGTAATTAAAACAAAGAGCTTTATCTGTAGATTTTTTCCCTATCTAAACACACACAGACACAGCTAAACAAAGGGCCTGCAGCCCCCTGGTGTGTAGTACAGTCATATAGGAATTTGGTGGACTAGGCTGAGACAATGGACTAGTCTGCATGTATACACAACATAAGCCAGATATATTACCACTTGAAAATACAGTATATAAAAGTTGAAATATGATTATAGTGAAAGGAAAAAAGGGCGCTTCTTTAAATTAATGAAATGTGTACAAGTGTATAAAATCATTTGAAACGGCAGCCAAGGACAAATAGGACCAATGTGCAAGTGCAAATAAAAGAAAAATGTTGTCCCGCGCTCAGAAACAAACAGAATTTAAAAATCACTGTGTCAGCATAAACATAAAGGAGAATTTTGTGCACAATATAGCTATATTGGGGTTAAGCTCACCTGCCGGACGTCAAGGCATCTCCTGTAGGTGAGTCCCTAAGCTAGTGATACAAATTTACATTCAGGGTGTTTCATTTAAAACCTTCCCCTGAACCTCCATCTTATAAAGCCTGCAGCACCTTTGTAAGGAGTGGTCAACTCCCAAAAAACTAGAAAATAGTGAAAGGAAAAAAGGGCGCCTCTTAAAATCATGAAATGAGATGCCTTGACGTCCGACAGGTGAGCTTAACCCCAATATAGCTATATTGTGCACAAAATTCGCCTTTATGTTTATGCTGACACAGTGATTTTTAAATTCTGTTTGTTTCTGAGCGCCGGACAACATTTTTCTTTTATTTAAAATATGATTGACAAATATGGGGAACCAGAAAGCTAGAAAAAGTCTATGTTTCTATAGTCCACACTTAGCGAGAAATGAGGTGCAGACTGGTTGAGGTGATATTAATACCTCGTTTTATCAGTTCATGGACCAACCTTCCCCCCTAGTTTAAACCCGATCAGTCCTAAAATTGTCCATTCAGGTGTGAGGGCCATGTGTTCCTCAGCGTATCTTCTGATCTTGGGGCAGTGAAACCAATCAGCCTCCATAATACTGCATTTGGGGCATTTGAGAGAAGTGGACATGGTGGCTCAGTGGTTAGCACTTCTGCCTCACAGCACTGGGGTCATGAGTTCAATTCCCAACCATGGCCTTATCTGTGTGGAGTTTGTATGTTCTCCCCGTGTTTGCCTGGGTTTCCTCCCACACTCCAAAAACATACTGGTAGGTTAATTGGCTCCTAATAAATTGACCCTAGTCTGTGTCTGTCTGTGTGTGTGTATATTAGGGAACTTAGACTGTAAGCCCCAATGGGGCAGGGACTGATGTGAGTGAGTTCTCTGTGCAGCGCTGCGGAATTAGTGGCGCTATATAAATAAATGGTGATGATGATGATGATAATGACAGACCCTCTATGAATCTTTTTTGAGGCAATACAGATGTTCTACGAAAGAGGTTGAGGAACATGTCTGTAAATGCCGACAGGACTGTCAGCGCTTTGGACTAGGGGGATGAAAAGAAACAACCTTCTTGGTCAAACTTAAGTTTTGGTAACATGTATTTTCCAGTGACCTCAGCGAAATTATCTGTATTACTGTGATTTAGTAAAAGGAATATAATCTGAACTTCAAAGGTTTCCTTCCTCTAAACAAGATATTGTTTGTTTAAACTGTTTGAATGTTACCTAATTGACAAGTATACAGATTTTAATGCCGGAGATTTGAGGGTTTTAGTGAATAGAATTAAAATTGGATGTAATATAAAATGATGACCAATGTAATTTAGTGGTAAGATAAATCATAAGAAAAACAAAAAAACACAAAACCTGGGATATAATATTTATAGTTTGAACTAAAAAAAACTCCCTTCTAGAAGTCTTTGCAGGGAAAGATTGTGTCTTGTAACAATGCAAATAAGGTTTTGTGTCTTCATAGAGGTGATATACTTAGTATTCATGCAGCTGCTAGACAACCAATTAACATGATGACTATTCTCTTTGTTTTGAGAAAATTCATGAAGAAACTCCCGGTTACCAAACTTAGTGTTAGATAAAATGTCACAATGTGTAACGCTGGATCTTACAAAGGTTTTATGTTCATGATTCACAGTCTGAGCTGATATGAGAGATCAGGGCCATCTTAACAGCACTATAGGCCCTCGGGCAAAGCAGTGTCTCGGGGCCCTTCCTACACAACCACTTATGTACAATTAGTAACTGTACGTTGTTTTCAATAAAGTCAAAATATGTATTTGCAACAGCAAAATCGCATGTACAGATAACAGCTGATAATGATTTTATTAGTCCACATAAACATTTTAATAAAGAGGGTTTGAAGGTTCTGAATAAATGAAAAGTTGGCAAGCCTATGGGGCCCCTATGCTCGTGGGGCCCCTGGGCAACTGCCCAGCGTGCCCATGCGTTAAGACAGCCCTGTGAGAGATCACCGATGTAGATTTACATGTATAAAATATGTGAGGGTGCCGGAGCCCATTAAGAGGGTGAATAGAAGACTTACGTGTCCCGGGGTCCGGCGCAGCCAACACATCCTTTTTGCAGGTCCTGTGTGGCAGCAGTGGGCACAAGGCCCAGGACAATTAGACTTGGTTAGGGAATTGTATATCCATTGGTCATTTATTTTCAGGCTTAGCCTGTGACACCAGAATACAGGATTAGCCTGTGGCGCAAGTTAAGAACAGGAATAGCCCAAGGCCCCATCTAATTCAGGGCGTTTAGATTGGCATTAGGCTGGCAGCAGTTGGGAGGTACCCTGACCTTGTGAGACCACGTCCAGTCTGTCGCCCCCTGTGTTGTAGTGGGCGTCATTGCATTTCATTGTACTTTATGGTATTGCACTGCACTGTATTGTGTGTGTATTTGTAGAAGCATTTTCCCTTCCAGGATTCAGGCCCCCATTAAAGGTAGACTTTTGGTGTCCGTATTTCCTTGTCTGTATTTTGGGATTTGTGTCTGAACTGTAGGGTTTGAGTTAGGGTAGTTTTTTTAGTGCTAGGAGTTTATAGGTGCCTGGTATCTGGTCATGTTAGATGGGACCAGGGCGTTGGTTTGTGTTATTGTAGCATTAGTGTGGGAAGTACATGCCAGCCTGGTAGTCAGCACCGTGGGCAGGGCCGGATTAACCCGAGGTCTAACTGGGCTATAGCCCAGGGGCCTCGGGCATCCAGGGGGCCCTTCAAAGTCCTCAGCAGCATTATTGATCGGTCCGGGGTAATCTGCTTACTGAGGAGATCTCTCGCGAGATCTCAGTAAAGAGCTTGCAGCGCGCCCGGGACGGAGGACTGTACTGACAGGTAAGCGCTTGGGGGGGGCCTCACGGGGGACGGGGGCGGCGGGCGGCTCACATCGGGGGCCTCACGGGGGAATGGAGGCGCCCTTAGCCCAGGGGCCTCCATTCCCTTAATCCGGCCTTGACCGTGGGTGGGCTGTCTTGTGTCGCCCCAGTTTCTAGGCGCCTACCCCAAGAGTGCAGAAGACTACTAAGAGAAGCTGCAATGATATCTATAAGGGGGAGGGGGGCTGTATTAAACCATTAGCCATAAACTGAACCCAGCCCTACACCCAACATCTAAACAGAGGTCTTTCTTGTTCAGTTTACTGATAGTTGTGTTTGATGAGGTCATTTACATTATCATGTTTACATGTCTCTATCACCTGAATACTTATCTTACCAGATGCCTTTGATCATGATTCTGCACTAGTGTAATACGGTATGAATCACAGTACAGAGCCCAGCAGAGGGATGAGTTTGAATGTGTTAGATCAGAGCTTTTACAGTGTCCACTAAGCACTTCCATGTTATACCTATTGCTTCACTGAACAGCAAATTCCGTAGCGCTTTACAATTGGGAACAAACATTGATAAGACAATACTGGGTAATACACACAGACAGAGAGGTAAGAGAACCCTGCTCGCAAGCTTACAGTCTATGGGACAATGGGAGTTAGAAACACAAGGACACGTGCTACATCATATTGCACAATGGACCAGCTAGACTGCAAAGGTAAAAGTACTGAGTGGGGTGTGTGTGTTGCAGTGTTGGTCAGAGGGTTGTTGTTTTGCGTTAGCTGTGTAGAGGGTGGTAATAAGGTAATCTAGGGAAATTAAGATGATGGTTGAGGAATATCATAACCTTGTCTGAAGAGGTGGGTTTTCAGTGAATGCTTGAAGGTTTGAAGACTAGAGGAAAGTCTTACTGTGCGTGCGAGGGAATTCCACAAAGTGGGTGCAGCCCGGAAAAAATCCTGTAACCGAGAATGGGAGGATGTGATGAGAGTGGAGGAGAGACGTAGATCATGTGCAGAACGGAGGTGTCGAGTAGGGAGACAAGTGAGGAGATGTATGTCGGTGCAATTTTGTTGACGGCCTTGTATGTTAGTAGAAGAATTTTATATTGGATTTGTTGATATACAGGCAGCCAATGTAGAGACGGACAGACTGGCTCAGCAGAGGAATAACGGTTTGTAAGGAAAATCAATCTAGCCGCTGTGTGCAAAATAGATTGTAGGGGTTCAAGTCTGACTTTGGGAAGACCAGTAAGGAGGGAATTGCTATAGTCGATGCGGGAGATGATGAGTGCATGAATTAATGTTTTTGCAGTGTCTTGTGTCAGATATGTGCGTATTCTGGAAATGTTCTTTAGGTGTATGTAACACGATTTAGATATAGAGTTGATGTGGGGAATAAACGACAGTTGTGAATCAAGGATTACACCTAGGCAACCTACGGTATATACTGACCATAAAGCCTCTGTTCTGCATAATAGCTGCAAATTTCTGTACTTATGCTGCATAAAGAATTGAGGGAACTTTTAGAACACAGTGAATTTATGCCCATGCCATGTCTTGCTAGGTGGGTGTAGTACAGAGACGGAACTAGCGAGCTGTGGGCCTCAGTGCAGGGAAGCCTGGTGGAGGGATGCACTAACTGGGTTACAATCTGCAAAAAATAAACCTCAGTCTGGTTTATATAAATGAACTTTTAGGCGTTGCAGAAACAAATGTTACCAATGGGGTGATAAAGCCAGGAGGATTTTGGCAAGGGCGCGTAGAGCACAGAGGTCTTCATTTACATATATTCTGTAAAGCATGAGAAAGGCAGAGTTAGACACACACATATGCAAACTGCCAAGACCTTCCATACGTATTATTCAAACTTGCACAATTTGACAGCGTCACGAACCCTCAGGGACATTGTTTCCAGGGAGAGAGAGCACTTACTACCCAGGCTGATTTTGTGGAGTGTCCTGGGCAGGGAAGGAGCATTCTCCCGTAGTCAATGTACAGTAGGGGCCGTGCCAAGCTCGGGCGCACACAGCCA